>NW_005354464.1:1120276-1130599 GCF_000412655.1 Myotis brandtii | reverse complement strand
CCTTGAGTGTGGCCATGAAGTTTCAATCGCACTGTACGTGCTCGCCCACACGTGGTATTTTGTGGAAGAGCCACACTCAAGGGGCCGCAGTTTGCCGACCACTGACCTAGGCTAAGAACTGACAAAAGAATCCTCTTCATAGTCCATCTTCCCAATGCCATCTATAACATGGAAAATATCCTCCTGAAAGAATATTCGTGATGCCATCACACCCACCCCTCTGTTTCTACATAGGATTCCACTGCATCCATGCCAGAAAAGAAGCTGTGTGCCCTAATCTCTAAACTGTTCAGAGAACAGTCCTTTCTTATTATGTGCCTCATACATTTCCTTTGCATTCAAAAGACCCATGCAAATTAAACATGTTCCCATCTACAGTGAGACAAATTCTAAAATACAGTATATGTTTACCATATATTTAAGATCCTTTTCTTAGGTTTCCCGTTTTAATTTGGTGAGGGTGAGATCCAGCCCATTCTTCCTGTTTTATATAACTATATAAGAATGCAAACATTTGTCAAATAGCATATCCTAAAAAAATGTGATTTATGGTTCTCTATCTCCCTTTGCTTGGTTCTTAAAAACGATTGAGTCGCTGATGTTCTGTTGTTTAATCTGATAATTACACAAGCACTAAATCTTCCATTGGAGCAGAAAATGTTAACACACATTGAAAAACCAAAAAGTGTAGAACTATAATCTGTATGATAAAATGCATTACTCTGTTTAAAAGGACTGTTTTACAGATGCAATTAACAATCAGCGATCATACAGTTTAGACCGGTGTTTTGATGCCATCTGTTGGAATAAGTCTTCTCACTCTCTAGAATGAAGCTATAATTTTCAGTTTACAGTTTCGTTAGGCAACACACAGTATTACAGCCACCAAAAAGAACAGAAATCCTAAACTCTTTTAGTTTTATAGTCTTCCATAAACAATTAAGCATGTTGCTGAAATTTTCTACGAGCAAGAATTTAGAAAATTAGCAACATGACCATGGATCACTCTGTTTTATTTCACAGCGTTAAAATATCACCAACACTTCAAATGGCCAATGGTAGTTTTCTAACTTTTGTTTCAATACTATAAATGTGACTTCTATCCTTTTAGCTTATTTATGCTTTATATTAATGTAAAAACGTGCTTTCCCTGTGCCTACACAAGTTATGCCATAAAGGCAGTGCTACGAGTTAGCAACCTGTCCACGTTCCTGTTTGTTGTCATTAGCTTATTAAATGCCAGATCCAATCTTTGGGGGCTTTTAATACACTAGGGGGTGCTAGTTCTCTACATGTGCACATTTACAAAGCAAGACTTTTTCCACAATTAATTTTTGGGAATTATAAAAGTTGACCTAAACTTCTAATAGAGTGTGCAAGTTGCATGCTACATATAAAGGAAAAAAAACTTCATTAAAATGTCACTATGAATTAAACAGTGAAAGTCCAAGTGGGAGTGCAATTTTACATTGCAACAGGTAGGACTGAGATGTTCTTATTTCATGCCTCAGATATCGGTTGCTACTGTCAAACAAACCTGAAAAAAAGTCACAGCTTTTCAAAAAGTACAGTATCGGGCTTGAATTTCTTAATGTTATTATGTCTCTGCTGCTCCAAAAGAAATACAAAGCAAAACCACCATGGGAAAGAGCTTTTCTTTACTAAATTTAGACAACTTATTTGAAATTCTTTTCCTTTGATATGACATTATAACAGTCCCGAATGACAAGAAGTCACCATTAAGATCTGAAGTTACGCTGCACAGTCAGCTGGTAAATTGCCTCAAGTAGCTAATGGTTCTCTCTGGTTATGTCTTGGGACATTTGCATGATGAAAGTGCATACACACACACAAACACACACACACACACCACAACCGTGTAAAGAAGAACAGGGGACATATTCAAGATTACATTCAATATGCAGTGGGAGGAGGTATATTTTTTCTTTTCTCTTTTTGGATTTAGTTTTCCTTCTTTGAAAAGACTAACAGGACTCTGGATATACCCAAATCAGGTAAAACATACTAACCTATAATTTTTCCACCTTCAGAGATAGGTTGAATTTCAAGTACCTTTCTTCTAAAATAGAGGCCCTAGCACTTCTTTGTCAACTGTCAGGATTTACCTCAATCTCATTTTGCTTCCTCCTCTTCCCATTTCACCAAACTGCCTGCATTCATCTAGTCTCTCCCGTCTTTTCTCAGTGCACTAGGAATATTCCTTCCAGAAAGTTGTTCCCAGGTTGCCACATTTCCTGTCCCACCAAATAACTTGGGAATTCTTGGTAGGTAGATTCTATAGACTTGCAATAGTGTATTACTTGCAGTTGGAAATATTTCACCCAGCCAGAGCGGTTCAGAAAAGTTTGCTGTTATGGTAAAGAACATTTAAAAATATTTAGATAAAGTCATATCTTTGGATTACCTCCAAATGCATCAACCCACAGGTATAGCAGGGACAGAGCCAAAAACAGAACTGCGAATATAATATTCCACTGGTATGTCATCAACACACACACACACACGGTATAGCACCAGGAATCTATGAACAAAACTCGAAAGGAGCACTAAAGGGTTTTTATACAATGACTTCAGAGAATCCTAATCTAAGACCTTATCTATTGTTCTATGAATTTATTTATTTTTTGATGAATTTATATTCTCTAAACTCTGTCTAGTAGCAGCATTTGCACTGCAAAGATGCAATGTTTTAAATTTGCGTTTCAAAGGGCAATTTCATGGGTTCACCTTGAATCACAATAGAGATTTGTCAGATACACCAAGTTTTCAGCCTTTCTGTAAGGTATAAACAATGCTAGAGGCCAAATCTAGCATTGTTTATACCTTAGTATATGAGATGAAGGCAAGAAACTTCTTTTCAAAATACTAGTAATTATTAGAGTTGTCAGCTTCTGTTGACAAACCATATAAACTGTGGTTCTGTGTTTGGATCACAGAATCTTAGAGTTAGAAGGGGCCTTCACACCATTATATTAACCTCAACCCCCCCACCCCCCATGTATGAGTTTCCCTTACCCATCACAGACAGATAATGTCCTTCCGGTTTTAACCTACACCCCTCTAATCATAGAAAGTCACTGCCTTCAAGGCATAATTATTAGACAGCTCTGCCTTTTGTTGAATTGCTGCCTCTTTTCTCAGCATCTCTTTTTATTAGTCAGGTTATGCTGTGCTTATGGGTGATGAGGAGAAAATTCAAAATGAAGACATTCATTGGTATAGGTGATCATGTTTTTTTTCAATCTCATATATATCTCTTTAAGGACACAGGTTGCATATTTTGATCACTGATGTGCCAAATAGGCCTGTTTCCTTTAGAGAGGATGAAATTTAGGGTGAGAGAGAACCAGCAATTTGACAGCTGTGGCAGTACTGAGAAGTGGTCAAATTCTAAATTTATGTTGAAGGAAAAAAGAAATTAAGTAATCTATCTAAGGTTATAGAGGTAATAAATGGCTGAAGTGGGAACTGAACACAGGCAGTACAGACTTAAGTGATTTGAATAAAATTGGAAGGAGAGGAGAAAGCCTAGGAATAGGTCAAAAGTTACAAATATAGGTTAACTGGAAGGATAGCAAGTGTCTCAACATTCAACAAATATTTATCACACACACACACGGTATAGCACCAGGAATCTATGAACAAGACCCCAAAGGAGCACTAAAGGGTTTTATACAATGACTTTAGAGAATCCTAATCTAAGACCTTATCTATTGCTCTATGAATTTATTTCTTTTTTGATGAATTTATATTCTCTAAACTCTGTCTAGTAGCAGCAATGTTTAAAAGGGCAATTTCATGGGTTCACCTTGAGTCACAATAGAGATTTGTCAGATACATAGGGACCCCACTGGTGCATGACTGGGGCCAGGGAGGGATGGGGGAGGTTGGCCAACTGAGGAGGGACCACGGGAGGGCTCCAAGGCCTGTCCAGCCCCGTCTTGCTCAGTCTCGATCAGCCGGACCCCAGCAGCAAGTTCACCTACCAGTTGGAGCATCTGCCCCCTGGTGGTCAGTGAACATCATAGTGAGCGGTTGAGCAGCCTTAAATTCTGTTGACAAACCATATAAACTGTGGTTCTGTGTTTGGATCACAGAATCTTAGAGTTAGAAGGGGCCTTCACACCATTATATTAACCTCAACCCCCCCACCCCCCATGTATGAGTTTCCCTTACCCATCACAGACAGATAATGTCCTTCCGGTTTTAACCTACACCCCTCTAATCATAGAAAGTCACTGCCTTCAAGGCATAATTATTAGACAGCTCTGCCTTTTGTTGAATTGATGCCTCTTTTCTCAGCATCTCTTTTTATTGGTCAGGTTATGCTGTGCATCAGAGTTGTTCTTAAGTCTGTACTGCTGGGTTCAATTCCCACTTCAGCCATTTATTACCTCTATAACCTTAGATAAATTACTTAATTTCATTTTCCCTTCAACATAAATTTAGAATTTGACCACTTCTCAGTTGTCAAATTGTTGGTTCTCTCTCTCGCCCTAAATTTTATCCTCTCTGCAAGAAACAGGTCTATTTGGTACATCAGTGATCAAAATATGCAACCTGTGTCCTTAAAGAGATATTTATGAGATTGAGAAAAACATGATCACCTATACTAATGAATGTCTTCATTTTGAATTCTCTCCTTATCACTCATAAGCATGCATAACACACTGAGAACAGACTTAGTGAGCATTGGGTACTAAGGAACTCAAGACCTTTTACAAAGGAAGCAGCTACAGGAATTAAGAGTGATTTGAAAAGGCCTGGCCAGCATGGCTCAATGGTTAAGTGTTGACCTATGAACCAGGAGGTCACAGCACAGGTCAATTCCTAGTCAGGCTCAATCCCTAGTGCAGGGGTGGGCAACCCCTGGCACGCGTGCCAAGCATGGCATTCCAGTAACTTTTGCTGGCATGCGAAACCCTCTCTTATAATCTTCCATTTACAATTTTTTTCTTAATGTCGACTTTTTTATTTTTCAGATAAATTCACTGTAGGTGCATCTTAGATAAATAAATAATTTTAATTTCTATGCCTCTGCCTTAACTCTCCCTGCCTTCCTAGATCCGACCAGTGTTTTGGTTTCATCCACATATGCTTGTGAATCTTTGTTCTCAGTGATGAATTTTGTTAAGTCTCGTAATAGGAGTAGCCTGACGGATGAAAGTAGTAGCTCGTGCATATCTCTGAAGGTCACGAAATATAAACCTGATGTAAAATCTCTGTCATCAGTGATGCAGCAGCAAAAGTCCCACTGATAATATCAAACGGAGTCATAAAGTTTTCTGTCGGACTATCAGTGTACATGTATACATTAAAAAATAAATGTATTTTTCATCATCATATACTGTGTTTTTGTCGCTTGAATGAATTTTATTATTTCTTCAAGGTTCTTCACATACATACACCTTAGGAGATATCAAGTAGGCATAACATGTTCTCAAAAAATTAGGGTTGGCACGCAGAAGAATTTTGAGTCAAAGATTTTGCTGGTTTTGGAACGCACTCACAAAAAGGTTGCCCACCCCTGCCCTCGTGAGAGGCATGCAGTGATTCTCTCTCACCCTCTCCCTTCCTCCCGGAAATCAATAAAAAACATATTTTTTTAAGGAGTGATTTGAATAAAATGGGAAGGAGAGGAGAAAGCCTAGGAATAGGTCAAAAGTTAAAATATAGGTTAACTGGAAGGATAGCAAATGACTCAACATTCAACAAATATTTATCAACTAGAGCAGTGGTTCTCAACCTTCCTAATGCCACGACCCTTTAATACAGTTCCTCATGTTGTGGTGACCCCCAACTTCATTGTTACAAATTGAACATAACTAAAGCACAGTGATTAATCATAAAACAATATGTAATTATATATGTGTTTTCCGATGGTCTTAGGTGACCCCCAAAGGGGTCGCGACCCACAGGTTGAGAACCACTGAACTAGAGGCTCAGTGCACGAATTCGTACACCAGTGGGGTCCCTCGGCCTGGCCTGCAGGATCGGGCCAAAACCAGCTCTCCGACATCCCCCGGAGAGTCCGGATTATGAGAGGGTGCAGGCCAGGCCGAGGGACACCACTGGTGCACTATCAGGGCCAGGGAGGGATGCAGGAGGTTGGCCAACTGGGGAGGGGCCACGGGAGGGCTCCAAGGCCTGTCTGGCCCATCTCGCTCAGTCTCGATCAGCTGGACCCCAGAAGCAAGCTAACCTACCAGTTGGAGCATCTGCCCCCTGGTGGCCAGTGCACATCATAGCAAGCGGTTGAGCGGCCTTAGCATATCATTAGCATATTACACTTTAATTGGTTGAACGGATGACCAGATGACCAGACACTTAGCATATTAGGCTTTTATTATATAGGATAGCTACTAGAACTAAAGGGAAAACCAATTAAGTAGAGGCAAAACTTATTGAGCATTGTCATGCTCTGATATAAGCAAATCTTTCCCCTAAGTTCTCCCCCTAAGTAGGCAACTCTTTACTAGTATACCTGTGGTTAGAATTCAATAACCTTAGGATGTTTTGAGAGACTCTAAAGGTACAAGCCTCCAAGGTGTCTGCTCTCCTAATACTCTGATTGGGCTTAGCAGCAATAAAGGTCTCACAACTAAACTTTTTAATTGTATTACATTCTGAAAGTTATTACCAGCAAGTATCATCTATTCTGTCACTGAAGAAGTAAAATCCTTTCCTTAGGATGTTTTGAGAGACTCTAAAGGTACAAGCCTTCAAGGTGTCTGCTCTCCTAATACTCTGATTGAACTTAGTAGCAATAAAGGTCTCACAACTAAACTTCTTAATGTATTACACTCTAAAAGTTATTACCAGCAAGTACCATCTATTCTGTCACTGAAGAAGTAAAATCCATCTAAACTATATTCCTCAGTCAACAAAAGAGATGAAGGTCTTTATTTCTACAATGAGGACAAAAATCCTGGCTGCTTGACAGAGCTCCCTCAAGGATCAGATGGGACAATACAAGCTTAAGTTCTTTGTAGCCTTGAAGTTACCAGGCAAATGTTAGGGGATGTTGTTTATGTATGTGAGACAGTCTTCTAAGTACCATCATGGAGAGCAGAAAATATAGACCAGTGGTTCTCAACCTTGGCTGCACATTAGAATCACCTGGGAATCTTTTTAAAATCCTGATTTCTGGGCCTCATCTTCCGGAAATTCTGTTTCTTTGTTATGGGGTGGGGCCACAACATTAGTAACAAAGAAACAATTTCCGGAGGATGAGGCCTAGAAATCAGGTATTTAAAAAGATTCCCAGGTGATTCTAATGTGCAGCCAAGGTTGAGAACCACTGATATAGACAAATATGAATATGGTCTCTGACTTTACATCAAGTGGAGGCCCTGCAAGTCAGACTTCTGGGCTCAAACCCTGGCTTTGCCCCTTACCAGCTCTACAACCTTGAGTCAGTGGCCTAACCTCTCAGTGCTCAGCCTCTTTTACCTTCAAATGTGAATATTAATCATACCTGCACTCAAAGAGACTGCTATGATGAATAAATAACATGACTATGTGAAAAGCAGTTAGAACACCATATGTCTAGTAAATTACAAATAAAATATTAGCTATTATTTTATTATTATTTAGCTTAAAATTTTATTTGGAGACAAGATATATTAGATAGATAGATAGATAGATAGATAGATAGATAGATAGATAGATAGATGATAGATACTCAAAATGTATATTTGCAAGATGTGTGTATACATATACATTCATACACTCGGTGTACATACAGTAATAAATGAAAAATATCATGTGTAGCCTGGCTGGCATGGCTCAGTGGTTGAGCATCTACCTATGAACCAGGTCATGGTTTGATTCCTCGTCAGGGCACATGCCCGGGTTGCAGGCTCAATCCCCAGTGGTGGATGTGCAGGAGGCAGTCAATCAACGATTCGTCAGGGCACATGCCCGGGTTGCAGGCTCAATCCCCAGTGGTGGATGTGCAGGAGGCAGTCAATCAACGATTCTCTCTCATCATTGATGTTTCTATATCTCTCTCCCTCTCCTTTCCTCTCTGAAATCAGTAAAAAATATATTTTTAAAAAATGCCATGTGTACAACAAAGTTTTGTTTAGTTCCCTATTTTTCCACAAAAAATGTGAAATTCTTGAGTTATACCTAATTCACCATTTAATCCTCAGTGACCAGCACATTACTGAGATTTTTTTTTTATATTGCTTTATCCCTCCTATGTCTTTCTCTCACCTCCCCAAGTTACTGTGGGCAAGGGGTGAGCCATTGTTTACATCTTGTTTCTCCTGTTTAGCTCAGGCCTCATCTTTCAATGGACTGCCTCCAAAGTGCCTTTATGAGAACAAGGAGAAGATGCCACCTCTGCAGACTAGTTTTACAAGTGTCCCCCTCTGGAAAGGCCAGGTAGAAAGGCCCCCTTTGAGTGGAGAAAAAAAAATGTCCCTTCCTTGTCCTTGGTCAGGCACCTTTATACACTGCACATGGCCGCCTTGCCTCCCAGGCATCTGTGCTTAGAGAACAGGATTAGTTATGTTGTAACTATGTGTCACGGAGTATCGCTCTCTCAGAAATCACACCCTTTCCAGGTTCTTCCCTCTACTTAAAAAAAAAAAAAGTGTAACACAATGCTTAGCAGAATCTTGAAAACAGCATGATTTGGACTAAAAAAAAATCACAAATTATCTGGCTTTTACATGCCATTTTTCTATTTATTTTTATATTATGCTTGTTTTCTAAGCTACAGTTTCAGTGATGTTAACTTATCTTTTTTTGCTCTGTGTATTCAGAACCAGCCAGACCTGCCAATGGTCCAACAGCAACAGCGGCCGAGCATCTCTGAGGCAGAGTCCTGGTCTCCTGGGAGGAAACATGGAGACAGGGACCTGCCTTCAGAAGGACTATTATCTCGCTGGGAGACAGGACATGTACACTCAGAGGGTGGGGCAGGGGCAGGAAACAGAATCATAAGTCCAGTGTACTCTTCACAATAATTTTCTCAGTCAATAAATTCATCATAATATGCTTTAGAACTATTACATCAACTTGGAGAATAACGTAATCTGTTATTAAATGGATTTAAATGTGCAGGGCTCATTATTCAACCCAAACATCGCTATCTTTATATTAAAAGCCACATATAAGGTAATCCCAAAATAGACATAAGCCACTCTGAAAATTGGTTAGGTAGACAATGCAGTTAATTTTGACCTCAGCATCTGAATTTCATAGATTTTCACTTTTTAAAATGGACCATTTTCCAAAAGAACTCCAAGAACTTCATTGATTATTTCTAAGTAATTAAATAACAACAAAATGAAGATATTCTAGCCAAAAATATGTAACAGATATTCTAAATATCCTTTTGGTATTGAATAAATATTTCTATTTTTTTTGTAGAATTCTGTTTTATTCACTATTTTTCAATTAAATAACCTATTATAAATATGTAGCAATCATTAGTTTCCACATGTTGGCCAAATCAACACAAGGTATATTTACTCCCAAATATATGTCTATAACTCCACTGCCTCTCAAATATCCACTAATATGACAGAAAAGGAATAAAATAATTAATAAATTCATAAAGGAATAGAGGAATGGTAGAGGAGATGACAGAAAGCCAAGAGAAGTGATTAAAATTTTGGAATTATTTACCTGGTAATTGACCTAGTGGAATGGAGAAAGCTGAAACCTAGGTATCTGCCTGAGGAGAAGCAATAAGATGTTTGCTAACAAGTACTTTGGTTGATCTCTTAACCCTTCCTCCCTCCCACCTTTCCCTGCTCTCCCTCTGAGGTCTGACAGTCTGCGATGCTTCTATGTCTCTGGATCTATTTTTGTTCATCAGTTTATGTTGTCCACTAGAGGGGACCCTCGGCCTGGCCTGTGCCCTCTCGCAATCTGGGACCCCTCAGGGGATGTTGGAGAGCTGGTTTCGGCCCGATTCCCGCAGGACAGGCCTAGGAATCTGTGCACCGGGTCTCTAGTATACATATAAAATCTTTGGTTAATCTCTTCCCGCCCTCCCCCCTCCCCCCTTCCCTCTGAGATTCATCAGTCTGTTTCATGTTTCCATGCCTGTGCATTGAGTGTCTGCCCCCTGGTGGTCAGTGTGTGTCATAGCTACCGGTCAAACATTTGAACAGTTGAACCGTCACTTGGGCTTTTATATACATCCTATCTAATAAAAGAGAAACATGGTAATTAGCCGTACCTCTGCTACCCTTCCCATTGGCTAATCAGGGCGATATGCAAATTAACTGCCAGCCAAGATGGCGGCCGGCAGCCAGGCAGCTTGAAGCGAACATGAGGCTT
>NW_005354464.1:1109897-1119399 GCF_000412655.1 Myotis brandtii | reverse complement strand
CCTGATCGCCCTGCTGCTCTGTGTGTGATAGGGGGCGGCGCCACAACCTCCCTATCCGCCCTACTCTGTTCGTGACAGGGGAAGGCACCCCAACCCCCTGATCAGCCCTGCTCTGTGCGTGACAAGGGGTGGCGCCGCAACCTCCCCATCGACCCTGCCTTGAGTGTGACAGGGGGCGGTGCCCCAACCCCCCAATCGGCCCTACCCTGAGCGTGACTGAGGGTGGCATCGCAACCTCCCGATCCGCCCTGCTCTGTGCATGACAGGGGGCGGCGCCCCAACTCCCCAATCAGCCCTGCTCTGAGCCCGACCAGGGGCTGCACCTAGGGATTGGGCCTGCTCTCTGCCACCCGGGAGCAGGCCTAAGCCAGCAGGTTGTTATCTCCCGAGGGGTCCCAGACTGCGAGAGGGTACAGGCCGAGCTGAGCGGACCCCCCCCCTCCCCAGTGCACACATTTTTGTGCACCAGGCCTCTAGTAGATTTTATTCTACAAATGAGTGAGATCATGTGATACCTATATTTCTCAGACTGGCTTATTTCACTTAGCATAATGCTCTCTGGAATTTAATAAATAAATAGATAAGCTACACACACACACACACACACACACACACACACACACACCACACACAAGAAGTCTGTTAATTCATGCATCGAGGAAGAAGTGGTAGTTGGAAATCTGTTTGGAAAAAAAATTAGACTCTCAGATCCTTCTCTCCCTGTACCAACCAGGAGGCTTATCAGATAAATTCTATATTAGGAGATATTAGGATAATAGAGAGTGGAGGTTTGGAACCATACAAAAAACTTAAGGGTTAAGTAACTGTCTATGTCAAGTATTCTCAAGCTTTTGGTTTCAGGACCATTTACACTCTTAAGGATTTTAAGAACCTCTGAGTTTTTGTTTACATTGGTTATGTGTATCAATATCTTACTATAAATTACAACTGAAATAAATGACAAAGTGTTTATTTAGCAATCATTTAAATAACAATAGCAAGCCTATTATATACTGATGCAAGTAGCATTTTAGAAAACATAACTATGTTTCAAAAACAAAAAGAAAATAGTGAGGAGTGACACTGTTTTACATTTTCATAGATCTCTTTAATGTCCAGTTTAGATATTAATGATAGATTCTCATATCTGTTTCTGCATTCAATTTGTCATATGTTGTTTTGGTAGAAAAATATCAAGAAAATCCAACCTCACAAAGATACATAGTTAGAAAGGGATGAGTATCTTAATCACCTTTTTAGGTAACTGTGAATAATTTTCTTTGATGCTACACCACAACTCAACAAATGGTAGTTTCTGAAAGAAGAATTGCAATGTGGAAATTAAAACTATATCAATGATTTTTTTTTTACTTGATTACATTATAATCCATTGGTCTATCTTTCATTTTTACCCATGCATTATTTTTTAACATTTTACATTGGTTATTTGGGAAGTACCAGTTTACTGATTTAGGTAGATCTTCCAAATAATGGTACACTTATTTATACAATATTCAAAAGTCATATTGGTGAGTATAGTTGCTGAGCACATTATTGTGAAGGTTTCAAGTTTGTGGTGGTGAAAGATACAAGTCTTCCAAAATCCTAACTTCCTTTTGAAAACTTAAATTCCATTATTGGCAACAAATACTACCAGTCATTTGTCTTGAAGTGACAAGATTGTTCATTTCTGAGAGAATGTCTGCCAAATAGCCACATCAGAATGACCATCCTTTGTAAGTCATTCGTTCAAGTAAAAATGGTTTTCTGAGGGAAAAAACCAACCACAGGGAGTTCAGCTTGTAACTCAATTGCACAAGGGCTTTTCCTCAGGACACCAGGCACGCTTGGTTGTGCTGCAGAAGTATTTTGTGTGCACTTCTCGTTTGTCACAGAGAGCAATAAAAGGATGTGCATTCAAGGGTCAAGATTAAATAATAAATAATAACTTTCACATTTCATTAAAGACATTCTTAAGTGCAACTGCTTTTAATTTTTGTTTTAACTGCAAGCGCATGACGGTGAAGAATACAGTGAGTGCTAGCAGAGTTTAGTGCCATTGATTAGTGCTAAGCACCAGCAATTTTACCTACAGTTGTTTTTGCATCATCAGGGCAAGTACCAACATAGTAAAAAAGGCAAATATCATCTTATTATTATGAAAATACTTTTGGCTCTGTAATCCTTAAATGAGTCTTGGGAAGCCTTGGGATCAATCCATAGACCACATTTTGAAAATTGCTGGCCTAAATACTTTATGATGAGTCCTTCAAAATATGGCAGTCAGATTTTTGCTTCCAGGCAAGATACTAGATGATTGCTCTCTGGGGAAAACGGCCAACTTAAGATTAAAGACCTATGAGTAAAATCCTCTCCTGCCTCTCTGCCCCCCCATCTCTCTCTCTCTTTTCTCTCTCTCCTCTCTCTCTCTCACACACACACACACACACACACACACACACACACACTCACACACACTGCTACCCATATTTTCTTGGTGCCTTGTGTTTTAAATATGAAATGAAGGCAAAGATCACTAAATATTTTAGATAAACCTCTAAGAAAAATATCAAACAGATTTAAACACACAAACTGAAAATAGAGGCAATGCAGAGAGCAACAATTAAATATATAATTAGGATCCTAAAAGATATGAAAAAAATTGCAATCATAGAACAAGAGTAGATCGATGGAAAGTTCTTACAATCTTAAAAAATATAATAGCAACAATTTTAAGAAATTCAGCAGGATTATTAGAAGATAGAGTCAAGGACATCTTCCATAATGTAGAACAAAATGACAAAGCAATAAAAAAAATAGGGGAGAAAAGATAAGAAGAGTAGAGAATCGATCCAGGAAGTGGACATCAATCAATATGACAAGTAGAAGTTCCAGAAAGAGAAAACACAGGGGAAAGAAATTATCATGAATTAACGCACAATATTTGTCTAATCTACCAAATACTTGAATTTACAGATTCCAAAAAAAAACAAAAGTTGTATGCCAGAATCTATCACTATGACATTTTAGAACTTTAGGAATAAAGAAAATATCCTAAAAGCTTCTAGAATTGAAAAACAAAAAAAGGTGGTCACCTTTGCCGGTTTGGCTCAGTGGATAGAGCGTCCTCCTATAGACTGAAGGGTCCCGGGGTTCGATTCCAGTCAGGGGCATGTACCTTGGTTGTGGGCACATCCCCAGTCAGGGGTGTGCAGGAGGCAGCTGATCGATGTTTCTCTCTCATCGATGTTTCTGGCTCTCTATCCCTCTCCCTTCCTCTCTGTAAAAAATCAGTAAAATTTTTTTTTTTTTAAAAAGGTGGTCATATATGAAGGATCAGCAATCAAATTTAAAGTTCTCAAGAACTATAAAAACCAAAATATCCTATATAATAAAAGCCTAGTATGCTAAGTGTCCGGTCGTCTGGTCATCCGTTCAACAAAAGCGTAATATGCTAATGATATGCTAAGGCTACTCAACCACTCTCTATGACGTGCACTGACCACCAGGGGGCAGATGCTCCGACTGATAGGTTAGCTTGTTGCCAAGGTCTGGCCAATCGGGACTGAGCAAGATGGGCCAGACATGCCCAGGAGCCCTCCCATGATCCCTCCCCAGCTGGCCAACCTCCCACATCCCTCCCTGGCCCAGATTGTGCACCAGTGAGGTCCCTCAGCCTGGCCTGTGCCCTTTCACAATCCAGGACCCCTTGGGGGATGTTGGAAAACCGGTTTCGGCCCGATCCCGCAGACCAGGCTGAGGGACCCCACTGGTGCACTAATTTGTGCACTGGGCCTCTGGTAATTAAATATCATAAAAATACTGAAAAAAGTTCTTTTACAACAGAGATCTATACCTAGCATGTGTAAAGATAGATTATAGATATTTTCAGAACTGTATGGATTAAAAAATATTTACCTCTTTTACTCACTGTCTCAGGAAACCACCAGGATATATAACCCCCACAATAAGAGAATAAAGGATAAAAACTAGACATGGGATCCAACCCAAGAGAGAAGTGAGGTAAATTCCTAGAATTATGGTAGTGGGATGATGCCTATGTACCAGCATAGAGAGTAACAGTCTGGATTAGAGCAGAAAGATTTCAGGACATAGCTGATGCAGATTAATCTAGCATGCTTGATCATATTGGCAGGAATATAGTTCTAACAGGCAATTTAAAGAAGAAAACCTAATAAAATATGAGGCAATCATTAAGCCCAGAAAAAAACAAGTGTGATAGCATACCATACAATTCAATTATGAAGAAAATTTGCATCATCATAATGTAAACACCAATTATTCATTTAACCCAAATGTTGGTTGCTTCAGGGGAACAAGAACAGAGTGGAAAAGCATTCTCATGAAACATATGATTTTCATGATGAATCTTACAGTATTATCTAAGTTTTAAAACTATGTATGTGTTTGACTTTGATAAAAATTAAATTAAGACAAAATTATGGCTATGCAGAAAACATTCAGGGATGTATGTGTTTTGTTTTGTTTTGTTTTGTTTTGGTACTGCCTAAAATGATTGTACAGTCATTGCTCCACCAACTGGCAGAGCAACAGCTCTCACCTTTTTGCCCTCCTCACACATGACAAGTGATATTTCCATGAGACATAATCCCATGGATGTTCCCACTGTGCTAACTTTAACATGATATTTCTTTCTTGCTTAAGAAACATTACAGAGATACAAGATGGCAGTAGAGTAGGTGGATATTACACTCACCTCCTCCCAGGACCAAACAGGAATTACAACTAAAATATAGAGCAGTCAACCTGAATAACCAACTAAAGACTAGCTGAAGAGAACTGTTATAGCCAAGGATTTACAGAAGAAGCCACATAGAGACTGATAGGAAGGACAGAGATGGGTGGCAGCTGAGATTCTGGAGGGATATCTCAACTGCAAAGGTTCCCCCTGAGAAGAATGAGGTTTCAACCCCAAGCCAGGGTCCCCAGTTCAGAGCAGTAGAGCCAGGAAGAGGCACCCACATAATATCAGGCCGTGAGAATCAGCAATTCTGTCCTCTAAGTCTGCAAGAGACACAGGCCACATATATATATATATATATATTTACAGGCCACTCTTAAAGGGCCAGTATATAAAATCTCATTCACAGTCTCTCACCTTGGACTCTGGTGGAGGAGAAAGGGTAGAGTAGACTAGGAATGCATGAGGAGAGACTGATGTTTGTGCATCTGGGGAGAGAACTGAAGGGACAGCCACCATGATCCCTGTGCTGAGTCACTCTCCCACACAGCCCACAGACATCATCTTTCTTGGGTGGATCATACCCTTCCATACAACTGATGCAATTACCCCACCCTCTGGACTCCCTGTCACCCCACCCTGCGGAACATGCAACCTACTGAGGAGTCCGCAGCCTAGGCCAGGGTGTAGAAGTCTGGGCAGACCCAGGGGGGTGTCAGTGATAGAGCTGGGTGGCTTTGGGATGGGGGATATTCCCCCCACTTTCCCGTGAACTTCACTGGTGCCTCCCCCTCCCAAAAGATCTGCTAGCACCACTCTCCGGGCTCTAGCGGCCCCACGCTCCTGAATCCAGGTGGCTCCACCCCGCCAGGTCTGGGCAGAATCTGGAACAGACTGAGTTGTGTGGTTCTGGTGTGGAGGCCACGCCCCCCACCTTCCACCAAACCTGACCAGCACGTCCCCTCATGGGAGATCCACTAGCCCCATCCTGACAACTCTGGGTGGCCCTGCCCTGCTGAGACCAAACACTGAGCAGAATGTGAGACAGACTGATTTGTGTGTGGCTCTAGCATCGGGGACATTGTCCCCTTGCATGCCCGAACTATGCAGAGCCCTCCCTTCACATAGCCAAATTTTGATCTGTTTGGGCCTGATAAACTCTGTTGGCCTCACCCCAATGACTGTTTGAGATCCTGCCCCACCACAAAAGCATGTGAGCATCAAGTGGGTTGTAGCTAGACTTGGTATATCCTGGGACATTTGCTGAGTGACCTCAGACCCAGTACTGGCACTGAGTTTGAATGTGCATCAATCTATTTAACACCACTCACCCCGACCTAATGACTCACTAATCACCCACCTCATGCAACTTAAGTATAGTCAGAGGCTTCTTTCAGTGGCTGAGCCTAACAGGCAGCTGGCAGGCAGAGGCAGGTGAAGTCAGATCTCATGGTACCTTGGGGACTTTTGCTGACCTGCTCCCAAGCCTAGTGTTGGTAACAGCCAACCTTGGTGCACAGCTTGGTCATTCCTGCACACACCCAGGCCCAGCAAAGGCAGCCACAAACTGTGGATTGCTTTGTAGCTCCTAACAGGCTGCCCAGGGTCATTCACAGGCAGCATCTGACATTGGCCCATACCAGAGTCCCTCCTAAGAGGCACCAGAACCAATACATCCAGTGGCCAGCTTCAGACAGCATCAGAGCAGGATCCCATTAGCTTCACAAGAAGCATATCCAAAGGGAGATCTCAGCAGACACCAGACCTTTCTGAGGCAAATTCTGCTTTATATGGTCAACACCTGATTAGCACCTCATACACTGTGGTTGAGGTTGATCTTCACAGTCAACCAGCCTGAGGGTCCACCCACACATAAACAGGCCAATAGCAATCAAGACTCAATGAAAATAGGAGGGCACGTGTACCCACACAAGGGACATTCCCGGAGCACCCAGATCAGGTGATCAAGGAGACTGTGCCATTGGGGCCCACAGGAAACCTTCTACATAAGACCGCCCTACCAAGGCTGGGAGTCATAGCAGATTTACCTAATACATAGAAGCAAACATAAAGAGGCAGCCAAAATGGGTAGAAAGAGAAACATGCCCCAAATGAAAGAACAAGAGAAATTGCTAGACAACGAGCTAAATGAAATGGAGACAAGCAACTTATCAGATATAGAGTTCAGAAAAAAGGCACTTGAAAACTACAAAGTACTTAGTGAGAACTATACACCATGACAAAGAGCATAGAAACCATAAAAAAGAACCAGGCAGAAATGAAGCATACAATGTCTGAAATGAAGAATGCACTGGAAGGAATAAATAGTAGGTTGGATGAAGTCAAAGATCAAATCAGTGATTTGGAAGACAAGGTAAAAAATAAAAACATCCAATCAGAGCAACTAAAACTACAAGTATTTCCCTTAAGATTGAGAAAGAGACAGAGATGTATGCTTTCACCATTTTATTCAACATAGCATTGGAGATCTTAGCCACAGCAATCAGACAAGAAGAAGAAATAAAAAGTCTCTGAGTTGGAAAGGAAGAATAAAACCGTCATTATTTTCAGATGATATGATACTGTAATAGAAAACGCTAAATATTCTACCAAAAACCTACAAGAACTGATAAATGAATTCAGTTTTCCAGAAATCAGTTGTATTTTTATGCACCAATAATGAAATATTTGGAAATGGAAACCAAGAAAACAATCCCATTTATAATTGCTTCAAAAAATAAAAGACCTAGAGATAAATTTAATCAAGGATATAAAAGACCTGTACTCAGAAAATTATAAGACACTGAAGAAAAAAATAGAAGAAACAAATAAGTGGAAGCATATATCGTGTTCATGGACAGAAAGAGTTAATATCATTAAAATGGTCACACTACACAAAGAAAACATTTAGATTCAACCAATTCCTATCAAGATACCAATGGCATATTTCACAGAATGAGGGAAGGTGGGGAGTGAAGGGGTAAGAGATCAACCAAAGGACTTATATGCATGCATATGAACATAACCAATGACACAGATGGGGGGGAGGGGAGTGAGGGCATGCACTGTGGGTTGGGAGCAGCCGGGTAGAGGTCAATGGGGAAAAAAGGAGACTTATGTAATACATTAAACAGTAAAGAACTTAATTTTAAGTAAATAAATAAACAAACAAACAAAAAAATTAAATAAATAAAATTTAAAAAATAAAATATTCTAAAAATTTATATGGGCCCTGGCCTATGTGGCTCAGTTGGTTGGTTGGCGTGTCATCTCATACACTAAAGAGTCACTGGTTCGATTCCCTGTTGGAGCACGTGCCTATGTTGTGGGTTTGATCCCTGGTCAGAACATGTTCACGAGGTGACAAATCGATGTGTTTTTTTCTCTCTCCACTCCTCTCTCTAACTCAGGGGTGGGGAATATCTGGCTCACGGGCCATATAAGGCCCGCAATATCATTTCATCTGGTCCTGCCAAGGCATTAGAGGTGAGTTAATTATATGTTTGACCAAATATAGCAAGCTAATTTTTAAGTTGATAATTTTGTATGACCAGTGAATTATGATATAAATATCCAAATGGCCCTTGGCAGAAAAATGTTTCCCCATCCCTGCTCTAAATCAATAATAAAAAGAAAAACCTCATTAAAAATGAAAAAATAAATCCCAGAGGGAAAACAAAGAAGCAGTTAGCCTAAGGAGTATTAAGAAGAGTAGCCATTATTAATGACATAGCACGAATAATTTGATGAGCATTAAAAAAATTATATGGAACCACAAAAGACCCCAAATAACCACAGCAATATTGAGAAAGAACAAAGTTGGAGGAATCGTGCTACCTGATATCAAACAATACAACAAGGCCATAATAATCAAAAGAGCATAGTACTGGCATAAAAACAGATATATAGATTAATGAAACAGAATAGAGACAAGAAATAAACCCACACCCTTATGGTCAATTAATATTTGACAAAGGAGTCAAAAAAATACAATGGGGTTGGGAAAATTGGACAAATATGTGCAAAAAAAATGAAACTAGACCACCTTCTACCATAACATAAGAATAATCTCAATATGAATTAAATATTTAAATGTTAGAGTCGAAACAATAAAAATTCTAGAAGAAAACAAAGGCAGTAAAACCTTGGACATTTCACATAGCAATGTTTTTTTCTGATATATTTCCTCAGACAAGAGAAATGAAAGAAAAATTAAACAAATGGGACTACAACAAACTGAAAAGTGTTGTACAGCAAAGGAAACCATCAACAAAATGAAAAGAACCCACTGAGTAGGATAACATATTCATTAATGATACATCTGATAATGGGTTAATATCTAAAATTTATAAAGAATATATAATCCGGCTGGCATGGCTCAGTGGTTGAGTGTCGACCTGTGAACTAGGAGATCATGATTAGATTCCCAGTCAGGGCACAAGCCCTGGTTGCGGGCTTGATCCCCAATGTGGGGCATGCAGGAGGCAGCTTATCAATGATTCTCTCTCATCATTGATGTTTCTCTCTCTCTCTCCATTCATCTCTAAAATAAATACATATATATTTAAAAATAGCATACACTGTTGATGGAACTGGAAATTGTTAAAAATTTCTGGAGGGTGCTTTGGCAATATATATGGATACTAGAGGCCCGGTGCACAAAAATTTGTGCACTTGGGGGGGAGGGGGGTCTCCCAGCCCGGCCTGTGCCCTCTCGCAGTCTGGGACCCCTCGGGAGATAACGACCTGCTGGCTTAGGCCTGCTCCCGGGTGGCAGAG
>NW_005354464.1:1083226-1108559 GCF_000412655.1 Myotis brandtii | reverse complement strand
ACATAGTTGCTTAGAGTTGCAGCTGAGAGGCCGGCAACTCAGGCGGGGAACGTTGGAGTCCGCAGTCACTGGAGCAAGCAAGCCTCCCTGTTCGCTTCAGTGCATGGCTGCCGGCCGCCATCTTTGTTGACAGTTAATTTGCATAAGGATATGCTGATTAGCCAATGGGAAGGGTAGCGGTCGTACGCTAATTACCACGTTTCTCTTTTATTAGTGTAGATAATATACTAAAGGCTAGTGCATGGAATTTGTGCACAGGTAGGATCCCTAAGCCTGGCTGGCAATCAGGTTCCCTGCCTCCCCACCTCCTTCCCTTGCTCCCTCAGCACCCCGCTGCCGCTCCGCTGTTCGCCCGCCATGTTCCACACTGCCCCCTGGTGGTCAGCACACATGTCATAGCAAGCGATCAAACTCCCGGTCTCCTGGTCGAACTCACGAGGGGACACTGCATATTAACCTTTTATATATATATATAGACTTGACAAATGGCATAATTTTGTTTTAGAATTTAAACTTCTGGGAATTATCCTAAGAAGATAATTCAATAAATTCATGAGGTTATTCACTGTAGCATTGTTTGTAATAGCAAAAAGAAACTGGAAACAGACTATCAGGCAAGTTATTGGTTTCATTTTGTATACCGCATCCATATATCAGATTACTACATGATCATCAAAAACTATAACGCAGCTGTATGTGTTGAAATAATGTTTCTAAGAGAAAAATGTAGACATATATGCATAAATATACATTCTGAAAGAAGATACAATAAAATAATTATTGTATCTGAGAAATAAGGTAAATATTTTTAATTCTTATCTGTATGTTCTATTTTTCCATAATGATTATAAATTACTGTATAAATTATCCTGTCAGCTTTAACTGATGGTCAACATAAGTAGTCATATAAATATTCTGTGTTCCACTAATTCAATATCCATAGGTTATTGATTTAATAAGCGCAAACACATATATTACATGACTATGTACATACTGAATAGCATTCTAAAACATATACAGAGTGTCCCAAAAAATGTATGCATACTTTAACAGCTGATAGCTCAATTTTGAAAATGAAATATATTTTAATAAAAATGTATGAATACATTTTTGGGGACACCCCCTATTAATGTAAATTAAACTCATTGAATCCTTACAATAACTCTATGAGCTGGGTACTGTTACTATTCCTCTTTTCTGAGGAGGAAACAGGAACACAGAAGATAAGCAAGTACCCAATATCACACAGCTGGTAATTAGTGAAGTTGACATTCAAACCAAGGCAGTTTGGCTATAGTGTTGACACTCTCACCCATCACACCATACTGACTTTCCTGTAAACTCACTAAGCTTTAATTTCTTTTTCTGATGAGTGGGACTAATATTACCTATCTCTATAGGTTTGCTGTTGGTTTTAAATGAAATCATGCATGAACCCTAGCTGGTTTGGCTCATGGATAGAGCATCAGCCCTCAGACTGAAGGGTCCCAGGTTTGATTCTTGTCAAGGCCATGTACCTGGGTTGCAGGCTCGATCCCCGGCCCCCGTAGGGGTGTGTGCGGGATGTTTCTCTCTCTGTATCCCCCCACCTTCCACTCTCTCTAAAAATCAATGAGAAAATATCCTCAGGTGAGGATTAACAACAACAAAAATGAAATTATGCATGAAAAAACTTAGTTAATTGCTGGCACATGATTAGAGTTAATAAGTGCTAGCCATTAATGATAATAAAAATGATAACATTACTAAGACCTCAATGACAACCACCAATTTAACTTCATTTATTTCCCACTCTTTCCCAACACATACTCTCTTCTGTTATTTCAATTATCCCCCAAATACGTCATACTTATTCCATATATGTCATACTTATGTCTCTGCTCATGCTATTGGCCTCACTGAAGTCAGGTGACTAGACTTGTCCAAATCACATTGAACTAGGGCCTTAAAAGCCTAGCTCAGATCCATTTTCCAATTACTCTAGTGCAGTGGTCGGCAAACCGCGCCTCACGAGCCACATGCGGCTCTTTGGCTTCTTGACTGTGGCTCTTCCACAAAATACCGACTTCTGCGCATGGGCCACAAAGTTTCAATCGCACTGTACGTGTCCACCCGCACGTGGTATCTTGCGGAAGAGCCACAGTCAAGGGGCCAAAGAGCCGCATGTGGCTCATGAGCCGCGGTTTGCCTACCACGGCAGTGCCTTCTAACCTCCTGTTACACTACACTCTTTAGTACACATGAGACCATTAATGTGTAATTAACTGCTAGTTCTCTCTACCTGACAATATAGCAAGCTCCGTGAAAGCAGGGTTAAATCCCCCCTGAACTCCTTTCGTCATCTCCAACACCAGCAGGACAAGACTTAGGTATGTAACATATATTTGCTTCATTTCTGTCCTTATTCATGGAAACATACACATAAAAATATAAATTTATCTAAGTTTCCAATCAGCTTCTTTCCAAAAGAGATAAATCACAATATTAAATCAGTCCCATACCCTTAGCCACGCCTAACATGCAAATGCAAATGCAAACCCAGACAAGCATGTACAATTTATAACTGCTATTAATGTGTAATATTAATTAGTAAATATACAATGGTAGTAGTATTATAATTAACAGTAACTACAGATATTTATTGGATGTTTCCTTTGTGTCAAGCACTGTACCAAATGATTTATAGGTACTACATCTTACAACCCTAGTATCAACAGAAAGCGTCCTTGTAAAAATGACATACGCAAAAGGCTAAGAACTTGCCTGGTAGAGCTAAGAATCAAATACAGTTTGGTCTGACACCAAAATATACTTTTTTTTTCTATGTATCTCCCTTCCTCACACATCTTGATACAAGGTTGAGGTTTAGGACCTGTTTTCCTGTTTCTCAAAAATACCAATGAAGACCATATCACTTGCCCAAATTTGCCTTTATAAAAAGTAGGGTCATCACAGAGCACTCTGTTTCAGATATTCTCCCAGAAAATTTAGTTACTAAATGACCAGAAACTCTTTGTTTTAAGAAGAATCATTAATTAAAGGCGGTCCCACACACCGGGCCCTGTTCCCATGAGGCTCTGAGCGTCTACAATTATTAGAGCCATTAGGAATT
This sequence comes from Myotis brandtii, assembly GCF_000412655.1. Classification (NCBI taxonomy): domain Eukaryota; kingdom Metazoa; phylum Chordata; class Mammalia; order Chiroptera; family Vespertilionidae; genus Myotis; species Myotis brandtii. The sequence goes on along the minus strand of NW_005354464.1, from coordinate 1,105,447 downwards.
CCAAAGAGCACATTCCAAAGAAATTCCAAAGAAAACGTCTATCTATATCTTCTTCTGAATAAGATGGTGACACCACAAATGCTGCCACTGCCACAGGCCTGAGAGTCTTTGTTCTGTTGATGTGAGAATGAGTTCATCCCGGTATTTCAGCCTGAGGCACTGAACTACAAATACTGTAGAAGCCGAGCAGTTCAGAAAAGACTTCAGGCGGCCCACATAACGTGTGGTTTTTTGACTTCCTGAGTGCATCCCACCTTTCTGATACATCCTCGCATCCCCTCAGTCCCATACCCTTAGCCACGCCTGGACCACTCAGCTGGACTCTCCCAAATTGAGAAATTGCATGGAACAGACTGGAAAACTTTCACTTTCTTCACATGGACCGATCTGTTGAGAGAGCCACATCTGATAACCTTTGACAGCCACAAACAGATACAGCCTTCACTTACTAATAACTCTGACCATCTTCAAACCACATTTGTAAGGGTTGAACTTCCACAGCAGAAAATGTGTTTTTCCTCATTCTCTTTGTTTTGTACTTCTTCTAAGCTGTCCTTGATGCAGCCACTAAATATTTAATATGAAATAAATATTTTAGAAAAAAAGCTGTTTTTAAAACATGGATATTAGTTTTATGTAATATTAACTTCTCCAAATTTTTTTAAACTAAAAGAAGTCGTGTTACATAGTTTTTACTATTTGGGTAAATTTTATAGTGAATATGATAACATTAACTACTTTTATAGGCATAATAGGAAAACATGCAATTCATTTTCATGCAGCTAAAATTTATTAGAGACTAGCATTTTAAAACTTAAAATCTTTTCTGAAAAAAATAACCTTTGTAAAAATCCAAAAGCCTTCCCTCCCCCTTCAACAAATGTTGGCTTTTGTTATTTTTTTTTATAAGCTGCATATTGAATTTCCCAGGCTGTGTTTCTGAACAGCAATCTACTGGGGAAAAAAAAAGTGCAATTATTTTTTTTCACTCAAACATGCATTTGTGAGAAATGAGTAGATCAGATAAAGAGCTGAGATGCTATTCAACTCAACCTTGAGTCACTCTCTGTCTCTTTAAAAAAAAAAAAAAGGGTGGCAAAATCAATACAAACCAATAATAACTTCACATTTGTGGAAGCAACATGAATGGCTCTCCAAAATATTGAGACACATCCAAGTACATTTTCGTGGAGCTGATATTTATCAGAAGTCATTTGCCCTCAAGCAGATGCTCCCTTTCATTGTGCTCCTGTCACAAATGACTAAGATTTATGACAGACAATTACAGCATCTGCAGTTAGCAGCCTTATAATCAGCACCATTATTTAACGATTGGTGCAATAAACTGACTCCTGTTACTGTTTATCAGATATCAGTCAGTTCTGGCCATTTTCTTCAGCTTCCAAATCACAGTATGGTGCAGCCACTGCCTTTTAATGGCCAGGCAGAAGCAGGAGCATTTTCACATTTTTTACAGACTGCCGAGGAAAGGGAAAAAAGCAACCAATTACATGTATGTATGGTGCCCTCGTATTTTGAGATGCCCGTGTATGTAACTATCTCTATACAGTTCTAACCTCTTACGGGAGGGAAAAAATAAAAAAAGCTTTTAACTGTGGAAGAAGGGCGTTCTATATTTTAAAAAAACAATGAATAAAAACCAAAAAAAATGGCCCTTCTTGATTTTATTTTTTAAAAGTGCTCTGTTTAAATTTGCATGTCTTTTCTGAGTGTACAATGTTGCTTTACTAGGTCCACTGTGTTCTCTTGTCGTATGGTTTCAGCTTGCCTTTCACAACCAGAAAAGCGCTATTGTTCCTCAGAAATATTTGTCAGGAACCAGGATTTTTCTTCTAAATAATAAAACCTTAAACTCTGTGAGGTTTTATTCAGAGGGAAGTATAATGGGCACAACAGAATTAAGTTTTTCATCAGTCAAAAAGCCCACATACAAAAGAGGCCATGTGTATGTATTTAAAAGTCACATTCTTATATATTAAGGAATTCTATCTTTCTAAATATGCAAACATGCAGAGGTATCTGTACTATTTAATGTCCTTCCACAGAAACACCTCACATTTATGCATCAAACAGAAATGGCAGGCAGCAATTAAGAGACTATTTGGAAGACAAGACTTCAGTATAATGTAGGAAATGGTATAAAGTTGTGAATTTACCGTTAAAATAAAAGACATATGAAAGCTTCTATAGAAGTTCAAGTGTGAAATGCTAAATTATTTAGAGGGGGGAAAGCCAGACCTTTCTTATTCTTGTCTTTTATTAATTTTTCCATAACTAACCAAGCTAAATTTCTCATTCATATCAAAAAGCATTTTGTCCAATGACTTTCATTTTATAGATTTGATAATATCATATATGCCCAGATGGATATATTGATGAAGCTGCCTTTGTAATTTTTTAAAAAATATTTTATTGATTTTTTTACAGAGAGGAAGGGAGAGGAATAGAGAGTTAGAAACATCGATCAGCTGCCTCCTGCACACTCCCCCCTGGGGATGTGCCCGCAAACAAGGTACATGCCCTTGACCAGAATCGAACCTGGGACCCTTGAGTCCGCAGGCCAACGCTCTATCCACTGAGCCAAACTGGCCAGGGCTATATGTTAAGGTCTATGTTTCGTTCACAAAGTTACAGGCTCCTCTCAAGGGAGACAAGACACCGGAGACCAAACTAATACATTTCTTTTAATTAAGACAAAATGGGGGTCAGATTTCTCTCCTGAAAAATGCATAAGGGGCTTCATTCAATAAACACGTAAAACTGGTTATTTTCTAAGTTGAAACTTTTACAGAGCAGCCTTTGTCAGAGACCTTCACAAACTAGACCTCACAACTCCACAAGGAGCTCCAGTAGGTGAATGGTTCTTAGACGTTCCATTAGAAAAGCCCTAAGTATCATTTCTTGCAACTCTCTCCTTTGAGAGATGGTGAGGGTGAGAGACGGAGAATTAAGTGATTTTCACGAGGACAGAGCTAATGTTAGCACACTGTGATTAAAACCCAAGTGCATGACTTGGCTAACAAGGTCCTTCCTGTGAAATCCACCCCCGAGGACCCAGCTGCTCTCTCTGTGCCTGGCAGAAACGGCTCTGTGGCTCTGCCAGGCCAAACCCGCTTTGGGTGTTCTGTGTCCGGTCCTCCCACCGAGCACTCCACTCCTTGCCTGAAGGAAATTAAAGTTGCCATGAATCTTCCAGACGCTTACTTCCCTGCTTCAATAGGCGGATCTGAAGCCAGAAAAAAACTATTCAGTCATACAAATGACACTTCCATTCCATCAGTGGGTACCAAAGTTACTAACTCAAGCCGTTGGTGTTTACATTTTTTAAATTTCCTAACATAGTAATTTGATACTTTAGATTTTGTTTTTCATTGGTTGTTTTATTGTTTTTTAAAAAAACTAGTTTGCACCAGTGATTGCAAAGTCACACCAAAGCTATTTCACCAACTTGGCAGCATCAAAGAACTCACAGAATTTTTAGAACCAGGAAGAAGGCAGCACCAAACTTTCTTTGCTGGTGATGTATAGGAATATATTAATGAGCAGATAGGTCTCTCGTTCCATTTTGGTAAGATTGGGCAAGCCCTTTGATGCATCAAAGACATTGGCATCTTTCCTACCTATGTCCTGCCCTTTTCTGCTGGGTTAGAAGGAAAAATTATTCCACCTACAGCAAGTCACTACCATTGGGAACGACTGACAAGGCACGGCAGGCTGTTAGCAGGTGTTCATCGGAGGCTCGATCCGGGTCAACATATTCACATAAACACTTGCAGGTGGCATTGCAGTAATACACCTCGACACCAAGCACCAGTGCAGAGCTGATGGTCTTGATGAGCCCCAACAAATGTGTCTGCTTCTCAGCAAAAAAAAAAAAGAAGCAGCAGTGTCAGGAGTACATTTTTCTTCATGACCCTTATCTGAGGCTATGTGGGACAGAGGAGGGTGGAAAGGAGCACCCCAAAACAGTAATGCATTGTCAATATCTGGTGGCTGATGGCCATGGGCCACATGATACAGGAACTGAGGGGCAGGCTTCAAAGTCAGCCGGACCTGGGCTTGAAAGGGCCCAGGTTTGGTGAGACACTGCCAGAGTTCTTCACCTCAGAAGGTCCCTCGTCTATAGGTGGGGTGAGAATGAGATAACGCACATAAAGCAATGAGCACTGTGTGGGGCACAAAGCATGGTTGCTTAAATGTTAGCGGCTGTTAATGTTATTGCTGCTATTTATATATGAGATTCCAGACTGAATTCTTTTGCCAGTTGGAATTCGAACTTTAGAGTCAGGTTCAGTAAATAATTCCCCCCTGAGATTAGCTGTATAGAATTGTCACATTAATTTTAGAAAAGGTCTATATACCTCATCTATTAAACAATGTATTATATATTAGCATTTCATTGACTTTGGTTTGGTACCATTGTGAACAAACTCAATTTGTAGGAACACAGAGAAAACATGAAAATATTACAAAGGACATGATTTCACTTTTTTTATTCCGTATCAATAGTCCTCTGACTCATAATGGCACTGTTGATATGACAAAATCCTGTCTCCTCTATTCCCAAACATAGAATATATACCTTTTAACTTCTCATTATCTTCATTTTTCCCAGTTTTTCATAACCATCAGTCCATAAAAATAAGGTTGAAGAGAGTTGGAAAGGACCAATGGCTTTCCCCAAGAATCAGAGGTCTCCTTTCATTTTAGCTGCTGAACAATAAAATTAAGTCGAATGACAGTGATGAAAGGGCAGGCAGACAAAGTCAGAGCACTGTTTAATGATAAAATTACGAGTCTAGAGAGAAAAGATGCTGGGTTCTAGTCCAGGTCCACACTTATTAGCTGTGTGCTTTGAACAAGTTACATAACCTCTCTGGGCGTCATGCAAAAACACAATGTAGTTTTCCTACATGCAAGAACACAACCACAGCAATCCCTATATTGTTTAGAGGAATTAAATGAGTCGACATCTGTAAAGTGAGTAGCACAGAACTGGCATATAGTGAGCACCCATTAAATGTTTTCTCTGATCTATAAAGTGTTACCAGCTTTGTTTTCATATGTTCTGTGCAAATGTGACATGTCTAATAATTGTACCTTGATCTAGTCCAGAAATATGTCTTCAATAACAGAAAGTCTATTACTTTTATGGGAAAATTTTTAAAATATGTGAAAATCTGTAATTTTTTTTCTCAAAAACAACTTCATGTTTTTTCTAAAAAATGAGCCTACAAATCAATTCCATTAATTCAATTCCACTGCAGGTGTTGGCCAAGCATCAGCTTTCGCTGTAGCAGCGATGGTAATTGCTCTGGTGCTGAAAGGTGCCAATTTTTCCATATATTACTTAGCTAAATATAAAATAGGATCTTTATGAAAAGCATTTTAAATCTCATCTCTGTGTTTTATCTGATATTCTTAGATCCTGGATCATTTTAGTGCCTAGTACCAAAGATTAATTTCCTATATCTAGTGATACTCTCATAACTCTGAGTAAAGGCAGATTATGGAGAATTATTCTTCTTGTAAAATAAAGGGCACAAATAGAATGGATTATTTTTATTCATTTTACATCTAATGCTCATTCATTGATCTTTGGATAAGACAACATACAGTATGGCTACCAATATCTGCAAGGTAAGATTTCAAGCATTCCCCATGCCTTTAAAACTGTTCTAAAATACTACTAAGTCAATATAAAATTTAAGAACAAACATTTTAAACTGTGATGAGTTCATTTTATAAAATATTTTCATACACTTGAGTTTTGAAAAACCCTTGGTGGTGGGGGTGGGTAGATAGAGAAGGAATAAACATAGCTGAGGTAGGGTAAAATTCAGGCCATTTTATCTCTTTTTCCCTCCACTATTCCTACTAGACATGATTTTTTTGTTCCTGGACATACTAAGCAGTCTTGGTGTGAAAAACCTGAGTTTTAGGGATAGCTCCATCCTTTCTTACCAACAGTGTGCCCTGGGGCAATTCACTGACAATAGATAGATGGGTGGTAAGACTGCCAACCATGGGACCAGATTGCACCCCCCCTTTTTTCCTTCCTAGTGTGTACAGTGGAGAAACCCTGATATCATAGGGATATTACAATATGAATGAGACTCTTTCTAAGGGTGCTAGCATAATACTTGTTACACAGTAAGGGTTTGAGATATATAAGTTATTAATAAAATTGGACTAAAACACCTAACTCTCAAGGTTGTCTGTTGTATGAATAAGATGGCACATTGTATCAGTAGTTTGAATCATTTTAGGCCATTGTTTAGTGCAATGCCAAGTTTAAAAATCATTGTATCATCTTTTAGTTTGCAGCAGCAGCCTAAGCTTATGTCATCTGATTTTTGTTGAGCCTTCAATCGATGGCCTTACCATGGTCCAAATATTTCAATTCCCAAAGTTACTAGTGTTTCATTTGTTTAGAAAAGAAAGGATAGACTATGGAAGAGAATCTTGATTCCTCTCTATTGCACTGAGACCTGAATTACTTTACCTCTCCGTCTGGGCAAAGGCAGCCTCCTGAGAAGCCAACAGGAGGGCAATTTAGGTATGACCACTTGAAGCACAGGGGCAGTGGAAAGATCAACAGGGGCCCTGCTAATTTGGGAGGAATTATAGCAAAATGGAGAGAAGCCTAGAGACATTCTTCTCTACTTAGTAATTCTTCTGACTCCAGTAACACACAGAGATTCAACCTAAAGTTCTCATGGTCCCCAAAGCATTTCAGACTCACTCTTTAGAAGACTCCCTGCTAATGTACCCTACGTGGGAGTAAGCTTGGAGCATTATACCTGCTACTTGGCCTGTCCCTTGCTTTCCAGTTTATCCGATGTTAAATCCATCTTTTCAAATCTTACTGTGACCAGCCTTTGTTTATGTTTCTTTTGTTTTGTTAAATTTTTAATTATTAATTTCTATTTTATTTTGTCTGTGAGACCAAAAGAAAGCTTTTCAGAACTGCTCTTTCCTTTAAGACTGGAAGGGTTGACAGGGCTTGTGTTGCAACAGGCTCAACTAGTTGCTCTCAGGGGCAGTCTGGGGCAAAGATAGTGACTCCCATATTTCAGGCATATCTCCCCTGCCTGGGCCATTTGCAAAGTCTTGAGAGCAACCTTAGCAATGCAAGGTGTGGAGGTATTTGTCAGCTTTTTATAAAAATTGTGATCTATTACCTTTTTTTAATTTTAAATAAATATTATTTATTTCATCTTGAATGTATAGTTGTGTATTCTTTTTCTTAAAAGGGTGCTCCCTAATTATATAAGATTTTGGTGCACCCCTAAGTTGGGGAGAAGGACATAAGCACAGAGAGAGGCAAACAAAAGCTAGCCCTTTGGCATTCTAGAGAGAGAGAGACCAAAGGCATACGCCTCGCTGGGGAAAAGTTAGAAGCATCAGATTGTTGGATAATTTAGCAAGTTACAAGAGTAACCTTGCAGACAGGGTATATCTTAGAAGGAAGGAAGAGATATTGGTGGGTGTTCAAGGCACAGTTTGTTGAATGATGAGTGAGCTAAATATGGTGGGCTGTTGCGGACTATTTCTGTACTTGTTTGAACTTAGAACAGCAGCTCCTGGTAGTTACTTTCAGCATGGGAACATGTCCACATCATCTCAGAAGTAACATAGCTCAGTGTGAAGAGCACAGATTTTTAGAGCCACACCAACTGGGTTTGAATCCTGACTTGGCCACCAAACAGCTATAAGGATTTGGGAAATCTGTTGGCCTTTGTTGTGTCTGTTTCCTGATCTGCAGAATGGGATAATACTGGCATCTACCATTTAAGCTTGTTAAGAGGATGAAGTACAATAAAGCTTATAGAGAAGTTCTCAGTGCCTAAAACATAAAAGTAAAAATAAATAAGCTCTTTTAATCACTCCCCAAGTTTCCTCCTCTAACAATCACTGCTACCATTCCCAGTTCTCTCTGTGATACCCTCATTTTCCATGTTTTGTTCTTGTTATTGTATTTTCCTTTAAATTATGGGGTTTATTTAAATTAGATTAGATAGATAGATAGATAGATAGATAGATAGATAGATAGATAAACTATATATATATATACTAATATAAACTGCTTGTATTAAACTTGGAAAAAAAGCAAAAAATATGAATGAGGAAATTAAAATAATTTAGAAATTTCTACGGCACATTCATTCAAGCCGCACAATTTAAGGGTCAACCTGGGTCAGGTATTGTGGTGGGCTCTGGCACCTCTAAGTCCCGTCTTTCCGCTGGTCCATTTCTCTGTCCCATTCGGTCAATTTAAAAGGAAGGGTGTTAACACATTTTGAAATCTACTCATTCAAGTAACTAAGGCTAATTCTGCTTTTAGGGAAAGTTCAACTTCTTTACCTTTGTTCTAACTTAATTAACTTCCTACACTAATATTAATGTTAAGATTAAGCCTAAGCATTTAGGATTTTTCTATGTGGTACACAAAGTTCCTTCATCCAGTTCACTGTATTATCCTGTATAGGGCATAGAAGCAGCAGCAACATTTGTAGTTTCCTGAGCCTTATAAGGGCTAAAGGCAATGCCTAAGGGAAGTTAAACTATTTGGACCAAATTACAGAACTAAAATACAATGGACCTGAAATTCACATCCTGATGAGCATGGGGTGGTGCCTTCAAACTTGGAATCTGCATGTCAGTTCTTAGTAGCCAATTTTAGCCCAGCCAGTGTTGCATAGTGGTGGAGCCTCAACCTATAAACTAGGAGGTCACAGTTGGATTCCCAGTGTAGGGCGTGCAGGAGGCAGCCAATCAATGATTTTCTCTCATCATTGATGTTTCTATCTCTCTCCCCCTCTCCATTCCTCTCTGAAATCAATAAAAATATATTTTAAAAAAGAAAGAAAGAAACTTAATTTTAAATGGCATGCCCTCTGCCCACTGGGCAGTCCCTTCAGAACCTATTTCCAATCAAAAGAATGCCCAAGACCTAATCCCAGACCCAAGTTCTCAGATAAGCCATTGAGGTGAACCCTGGGAAGAGCCCACTCCAAACCCTTTACCAGAGTCCCCTGTCAGACTTGAGGGTGGAACGTTCTCTCTCAAGATAGCCATCAGCATTCTTTTCCAACATGCAATTTAAAAAATAAATAATATGTACCACCAGCATTCTCTGTCCTTGCACAACAGAGAAAAGTAAACCAAGATTGGCAACAGGTTAGGGAAAAGGGAGATAGGTTTACTGTTCTAATCAAACCCTCACTGGCTTTTCTGAAAAGTGAAAGCTTGGATAATTTACCATGTTAATTAGTTTACTATATTGAGTTTTAAAAATAGTGGGCCACTACCCACAGTAAACAATGCTTATAATACTCAGAAATGAAGGGAGGAGAGACCAAGATGGCGGCATAGGTAAACACCGCAGACTGCTGCCGCAAACAACCACTTCAAAAATACAACTAAAAGAGTCCCCTGTCAGACTTGAGGGTGGAACGTTCTCTCTCAAGATAGCCATCAGCATTCTTTTCCAACATGCAATTTAAAAAATAAATAATATGTACCACCAGCATTCTCTGTCCTTGCACAACAGAGAAAAGTAAACCAAGATTGGCAACAGGTTAGGGAAAAGGGAGATAGGTTTACTGTTCTAATCAAACCCTCACTGGCTTTTCTGAAAAGTGAAAGCTTGGATAATTTACCATGTTAATTAGTTTACTATATTGAGTTTTAAAAATAGTGGGCCACTACCCACAGTAAACAATGCTTATAATACTCAGAAATGAAGGGATATGTCTAAGATGAAGGGAAAAAAAAGAAGTTTAGTGAATTAGTCAACACCTTTTTTTTCATTAATAGCAGAATGTTCTAACCAATTAATAAGCAATTACATACCCATCAACTGAGATGCCCAAGGGAAGAGCCATCTGATACATTTATTATGTTAACCCTATACTCTCTGAGTTGATATCAATTGAGAAATATAAGGAGTAAATATGAAGAAAGCTTGGTAAGATTTTACAGATGGACTTCCCTGAGCTCCAAATGTTGTCTAGAGTAAAGAAGAGGGTAAAAAGACAGGTTCAATTCAAAGAAAGACATGAAGCCAAAGGTTGCCATGGGTATTCTGAAAGAAGCTTGGAGTGAGATCTGCCAAGTTCCACAAAAAAATGTGAAAGAAATTAGTTTGCAATTTCTTCAGGAAATTCCTTTAACTCCTTAACAAAGTTCTGCAATTTCATCTAGTTGTACCCAGGAATAACATTGTCAGAACCTTTTGTGCTGATGTATATAGCAATTTTAGTCACTGCAGGCTCTGAGTAATTTCAGATCTCAAATACATCTGTGAGAAGATCATGAAATATAGAAAACAATTTGTTGTGAATTCATAGAGGATCAGGCATCTTATCCCTTGTCCAGACTAACTCCTTTGTTTACTTACCAAACAAGTTTAAATGCTTATCATGTATCAAATACAGTTCCAGATGCATTATAAATATGAATTCATTTAATCCTTACAACAACCCTCTGAGGCAGGTGCAGAGAAGTACAAAGGTTAATTTACCCAAGACTATAATAGTGAAACTGGGATCTAAACTCTGCCATTTGGCTCCGGTATCCAGGTGCCTAACCACTTATCCATGAGCTCTCTCTACTTGAAAGAAGGAATAAATGAAAAAATAAAAACATTCATGAATGCCTTACCTGGAACTTTGTTTCATCATTTATCCTCTCCCTCGCCACCAGTGCTTAGCATATTATCCACAAACAATGAGGTTGTCTCTTTCAAAGGTAGCTCTTTAAGCTGACATTCTCTTGTAAAGAAGCCCATTCTCAGCTCTTTCACTTTCCTAGCAGCTATCCTATATAATAAAAGAGTAATATGCAAATCGACCGAACAGTGGAAGGACCAGTCGCTCAATGCAGGAGCTGCCCCCTGGTGGTCAGTGTGTTCCCACTGGGGAGGGAGGAGGGGAGTGCCGCCCTGCCAGAAGCAAGGCTCACAGTTGGTGAGCACAGCAGTGGTGGTGGGAGCCTCTCCCCACTCCACTGAAGGCGGGTGTTAAGGAGCAAGGGATCCTGGACTGCAAGAGACTGCAACAGGGCACAGGCCAGGCTGAGAGACCCCCCTCCCCCCGCCCAGTGCACAAATGTCATGCACCAGGCCTCTAGTTTATTCCATAACTTCATGCAATCTGGTTCCCTACTGCCTCCCACTTCTCTATGGACACTATTCTCTTGAAGGACCTCTAAACTGCCTAATCCCGTGATCGGCAAACTGCACCTCGCGAGCCACATGCGGCTCTTTGGCCCCTTGAGTGTGTGTCTTACTAAGCCTTAGGAGCACCCTAATTAAGTTAATAACAATGTACCTACCTATGTAGTTTAAGTTTAAAAAATTTGGCTCTCAAAAGAAATTTCAATCGTTGTACTGTTGATATTTGGCTCTATTGACTAATGAGTTTGCCAACCACTGGCCTAATCCAATGACCATTTCTGAGGCTCATCCACCTCTCCCACCAGCTTTTATACCTTTTCTCTCTTGGTTTCAGTTATCCTGGTTCTCCATCTTCCTTTTGCATTGATTCCTCTACTGTTTGCTGGTTGACATTTCTCAAGATTTAGCTTTTGTCTCTCTCTCATTCTCTTTCTCTCCCTCCCAGCATTATTTTTAAAAACATTCTCATATCCTCCTGTGGCTTCCATTCTTTATACAAGTTTCTGGAGTTTGGTTGGCCCCCAAAAACTAACTGTCAGCCCCCGGAGAGTTGGGTCCATCTTTTGGGGGACAAAGGCACACTCACCAATCTCACAAGACTAATAACAAAGTATTTATTGAAAATAAAAATTAGATTGTCAAAGGACCTTTAGAGCATTGCATAAGGAGCTAAATTATGATCAATACACCAGTTTGTTAATTTAGAACAAGTACAGTGGGGCCTTGACTTACGAGTTTAATTCATACCGAGACCGAGCTCTTTAAGGAGCTCATTAACTCAAATTACTCTATCAACTCAATGCAAAAAATCAGCCAAGAGAGAGCTGGTATCTCAAAAAACTCGTTAATCGGGACACTCGTAAGTCAAGGCCCCATTGTATTATTACAAAAGAGAATGGACACTGGAGTTCTTTAGGAAGCACATTTTTTCCAATGGGCATTCCAGGTGGGAAACTAAATTATAATCATTAGACTGCTAGGTCAGCATGGAATAAGAACAGGGAGAAAAAATACATGACATATCTAATGGCATGAAACTGAGATTCACAAGTGTATCTACGTCCATAACGGGGCGATATCTGCTATAGGAGTAACTGCAGAGTAACTGGATCAAACATCATCTCCCATGAATGAATGAATAAATGTTGAACAAAGGTCTTGAGATCATTTATATTTTACTATTTCATTACAGTTATTTGTTGAAATTCTGACGCCCTTGCAAGATTTGAGCTGCAAGGTGGCAAAGGCCGCGTGTGTTCAGCGCTGTATTTTACCATCAAGCATCGTGCCTGCCACTTAGTAGACAGAGGCAATACATGTCTATCAAAATTAATGAAAGTCACCCTGATATGTATAAATATAAATAAGATGCACCCCAAAGTTGGTTTTCATGTGAAATATGCAGAGAGTGCTATCGTATGTTTTGTCTTGCTTTTCAGAGCTTATTAGGTCAAATAAACAGAATGCCGAATGCCTTGCTTGCAAATGTTTATATTTGGCTCATATTTTCTAAAGCTGTAAGGTGATAGATTTTACACCGTTTCTATTCTGCCTGTCTTAGTTCTACCAATTTCAACTACTTATTTCTCTAGCCCAGGGACTAAACCCCACTCCAACCCCCATCCCGTTATCTTTGATGTTTCTCTTTCTCAGTAGGTGGAGGATGTGACAGCGCAGAGAGAGAGGAACAGACTTTGCACGCCTGTGAGGGCTACCAGGGCACTCATGGGGTTAAAAGCACTGCAGTAATAGTAAGCACATGTTTCAAGTCAGCAGGGTGCCAGGCTGAGATGTCCTCAAAGCCTAATTTGATAGATATTATGCCATACACTGCTGCAAGTAGTAATGAAGAAAGTAAAAATTTTATGGATGAGCAAAATAGGAGCTCTTATGAATGGAGTGTTTTTAAATCAGGTGTATAATTTACCCAGTGTCAGACCACATGTAGAGTGCATTACTCAATTGAACTTACAAGCAGATAGGAAAGCAGTTTCTTTTAATAAGCACTTCTTCAACTTATTGGCTCTACAATTACTTGCACCAAATTACTAGCAGCTGCTGCCTGTTTGGTATTTTATCCTAGACAAGGAGTTACATTAGTTTCTAATCAACAAGCCATTCAAGGACTCTTTATAATTTTTAGCTAATTCCACTTTTCTTTGGAATTTATTAATTGAAATATCCAATATTTTCATGACAGCATTTTGCTTAGCTTCCCTTAATAGGAAACCTATTCAACTGCTGAGGTGAAGGAGAAAAGGGAGAGAAGATGCCCCAAAATATATTTCTGATATTTATAAATGCTCAAGGTCACTAATCATCAGAGAGATGCACATCAAAACTATAGAGGTATCACCTCATACCTGCCAAATGGCTACCATCAATAAATCAACAAACAGCAAGTGCCGGTGAGGATGTGGAGAAAAGGGAACCCTAGTGCAGTTTGTAGAAATGCAAAACAGTGCAGTCACTGTGGAAAACAGTATGGAGTTTCCTAAAAAAAAAAAAAGACCCTGCTGGGTGGCTAATTTGGTTGAAACATTGTCCCTACACCAAAAGGATTGTCTATTTGATTCCCAGTCAGGCACATACCTAGGTTGTGAGTTCGATCCCTGGTCAGAGCATGTATTGGAGGCAGCTAATCAATGTTTCTCTCACATAGATGCTTTCCTCTCTCTCTTACTCTCTTTCCTTTCACCTCTCTCTAAAAATCAATAAACATATCCTCAGGTGAGGACAAAATAATTAACTAATTAATTAATTAATTTAAAAAAATTAAAAATGGAACTGCCTTTTGACCCAGTGATTCTACTTCTGAGAATAGAGTGGAACCTCAGTTCTCAAACTTAATTTGTCCCAGAAGGCTATTTGAAAACCGAATCTTTCATTCCATTAGAAATGGCGTAAACTGAATTAATTTTTCCATATCCCCAAATGATTCCCTGTTTTAACCTTTCTTATATATCGTACATGTCTAATGTACTCTTTAATCTATAAACAAACACTTCTTACATTTATCAAACCACCCCTGACTAGTCTTAAACGAATCACTTTCAGCACTCGTTCCAGGGGGTCTTTCAGGAAGTCAGTGTGCAGCATCTTTGCTTTTTCACATGTCACTGCCTCCGAGATGCTGTCATCTGCTAACTGCTTTTCGTTTATCCAAATCAACAACAGTTTTTCTACCTCTTCAATTGCCTGTTTCTTTCACACCATTAGCAACATTAGCACTCTTTTTAAAATATATATATGTTTTTATTGATTTTTAGAGAGGAAGAGAGATAAAGAGATAGAAACATAGATGAGAGAGAAAAATAATCATCTGGCTTTCTCAATCCTCCTACTGGGGATTGAGCCCACAACCCAGGTATATGTCCTGACTGAGAATAGAACTAGCAGCCTTCAAGTTCATGGCCAGGCAACATTAGTACTCTTGATGGCCTCATTATATTTTAAAATTGTGCTAATTGTCCATTTCACCAGCAACAAAAGCAAAATACAAACAAACAAAAACACAAAAATATTCACAGCACAATTTCCTGAGATGTTAACAACATGAGATTTAGTGGTAAACTGACTCATACTGGCAAATTCTCTCCTTTGTTTTTGGTCTGAGAGACTCTTTTTCTCATGCTGATGTATCAGCATGAAAGGGCTGTCAGGCCAATAACCAAATTTTTTTTTGACAACCAAGACTTTTTTCCATGAACAACTTGGTCGAGAACCAAATTGTAAGAGATGGGAGACATTCGAGAACTGAGGTTGGACTGTATTTCCTAAGAATCCCAAAACACCAATCAGAAAGAATACAGACGTGGGCAAAAGGAGGTTTCCCGGTGTGAGTACACAAAACACAGACAAGAAACATGTCCTCCCATCACCTGAAACATTCAAAGAACTTTTGGTTCCTAGAAACCTTGGAAGCATCACTTCAAGCCAGACCTATAAATGCACCATTAATTCTTGATTATAGTTTACAGATAATCCAGTCCCTCTATTTTTCATTGGTGGGTTCACTTCAACCTGTTTTATAGTTATCTCAGTCCTCTACCCTGGAAGGAGAAGTGAAACATTAGCTTCAAACAGTGCATTCAAATCAAGAGCTAAAATGTACTCACATTACATATTCAAAATATTAACAACAGGAAATGCTCGGGCTTCAAGAAATCAGAAAAGAAGCCTCAACCAATCAGAATGGACACAATCTGTAAACCATCAACAAAGCCATACTAGAGCAAACTGGCTATATATCAGCTTGTCCTTGAACAAGAGGAAGGCAGATTTCCCCATTGGACAGACAGTGTGGTGCCATAGGGCAGTTTTATCATGGGTAGGCTTAGACCAGGAAAAACTTTTACTCAGAATAGGGATATACGTGTAGTTTCCTCCACAGTGAAGTTCTTTGTGAGTCAACATTGATGCCAACACTGAACACATTTATAAATGTTCAGAAAGCCCAAATTTATTCAATGCAAAAGCTCCAGATTTGTAGCTAAGAAAAGAGGTAATATATAGGTATGAAATCTTACCAATTTGTATAAGTAGCTAGAAAAGTAGTAACTAGACGTTAACTTAAAAATATAAGGCAACATATTTTATGACAAATGAGCTAGGCATCAAATTAATAGCTCTGAACTATTCAGCTTCAGGCAGAGAAAGTATATATCTGGAAGTCATTGTTAGTTCCCTGAGGATTCTGATTGAACTAGGGCTGAAAAGTGAAGAAAATGTAAGTACATTAATGTAAGTACATTAGAAAACCAACTGAAATTAGCATCCTATAAAACTTCAATGCTTAAACTTTTTGAATGCCATGTGAGGTTATGGTCGTCACATTTCAAAAATGTTCACAATGAAGACAGAGAAGGCACAAGCAATAGAGGAAACAGCTACTAACATGTTCGGAGGGTTAGGGTGTTGCTCTCTGAGGCATATTGAAACACTGGCCTGTTCAGCCTGGAAAGGCAACTGTTTAATGGGGAAATGGATTAAAATTTATACAATTATTAATTATATGGGTAATGTGGTCACAGGCATGTTCCCCAATAGGATAGTGGAGGAGCATCCTTTGAAACTTCAGTAAAATAAATTTAGGATGCTAAAAGGAAGTAGGTGGAAAATTCACAGAATTCACCAGCATCACCTCCCCAACCCGCTACCGCTCATAAAAGTCAACACAGAAAGGAAATAAAGACTTCAGGTAGGAATTAATTCATCTGGTCGATGTTAAGCAAATGGGTAAATGGTGAGGCAATGATAAAGAGCAACATGTACGTGGTTTCTGTGCTAAGTTTAAAGTCAACTAGAATTAGTTGAGTGAATGGAGGGGCAAATAAATAGATACAGAAGTTTGACCCCAAATAAGAATTCCTTAGCCATAAATAATATAGAATTGGTATCGCCTAAAAGGAGCTACCTAGTGAAAACAGCATTTTGGATAACGTACACTGCTTCCCAAAATATGACTAACCCCTTTAAAAGATGAGAAAGCCATACCAAGGTAGTAGAGTGGTTATATAATTTGCCACATAGTTTGAAACATGAAACCAATTGACTTACTTCCAAAATTCTCTGGAAAGGAAAGTAATAGAATCCGATGTGGCCATCCTAGCACTTTATAGTCTGACTTATATCATAACTAGTTGTGAAATGCCTGCTTGTTAGCAGAGCGTGAGAACTTGCGGCAGAGGCATGGTTTTCATTTGTGCATCTCTAGCAGACAGCACAGGGCCATGCTCATAGCAGGCAATCAATAAATGTTTGTTGACTTGAAAGACAATGGCTAAGGTTTTAATTTCTCTAACACAAATCATCGACTAACAATTATTATCTACTTCATTTGTGTTGGTGAACACTGACATTTAAGGATGTTCTGTTGGTACATACACCCGGGCCCTCCCAAACAGGAACACAGCCCTGCTCTCAAGCCTGACAGGGCTGTCTTTACCATCTGATGCTCTCAATCCCAGAAAATCCTCCTCCTTGCCAAACATAGTCATTATGTCCAAGTGCCTCTTTGGGGGCCGTTAAACTGTTGACTTTGAACTTCAACAAAAGCCATTTTAGTTTCTTTATTTCTATTTTCTCTTTAGAGATACCACTCTGCAGTTAGCTAAATTCTGCTCAGATTGATGACTGCTATCTTGGTCTCCAATTGTGTCCATCCCTATCACATACTATCCTTGAGGGGTTGGGAAGCTGTTGTGAGAATTCTTTTTTTTCTGAAAGCTAAGGCTTTCAACATTTATACTGTGTTTACATAGAAAATGTTTATTCGTATGTGAGATCTAGTTTATATACACAGTAGAAGTTCTCTTATATAACCTCCCCTTATTCATTTTACCAGCTTAACCTACACTCTTCAGTCCCACGGTAAAATATACTATGGCTGATGCCTAAGGTCACAGCTAGTAGATCACTCCCTAGAAAATCTAAACACAATTGCACCTTCCACTTGTATTACAGGCTTACCAAGAATCAGCTACATTTGTTTTCAGATCTC
Organism: Myotis brandtii; assembly: GCF_000412655.1. Lineage (NCBI taxonomy): Eukaryota > Metazoa > Chordata > Mammalia > Chiroptera > Vespertilionidae > Myotis > Myotis brandtii. The sequence goes on along the minus strand of NW_005354464.1, from coordinate 1,087,742 downwards.
TTCATTTCAGTTGTACTTGCTATTGTCCATCTGTATAAATAGTATTAATGAATATCTGATGATATATGAGTGGAAAAACAAAAACATATGATCTGGAAAATATATTAAATGGTTTGTAATAAGAGCAAGTAACTAAAAAGTAATTCCAGTTGAACTGGTGTGAGAGACAAAACTGTGAAAGATTGGAGAAATTTATAAAAGACTAGGAGTTTTTTTTCCTTTGAGATTTCTTCAGATATAAATTTAAGTTTTGGCTCAAGATTACAGAAATTAAAATTAGAAATACTGCACAATATATTATGAATGTGGTTTATGTAAGAAAAATAAAAGAGAACTTCTATCAATGGATCTATACCCAAAGAATAATCTTGGTCCTACATTTAAAAACTGATGAATGAATATACATGTTCTCAGTTAAAATAAAACATGTTAGTTCTGTAATTACCATTCTTAATGCATCTGTTCTTTAACTTATTTTTTCCATTAATCAACTAACTACGTTTCCCAATCATAAGGAATCAAAGATACTGTTGTTTTGGTTCTCAATTTGCTTCTTTTTACTCTCATAAAAAAATGGAAGAAGTTTCTCTTTCACAGTATCGCTCCATTCATTTGATGGTCAGACCTCTGCAAACTACTATCCACCTGGTTCCTCAAACCAAAAATCTATGAGTTGTCCTTCATCCATTGCTTTTCCTCATCATTTACATCTAATTCATCAACAAATATTGTTAATTGAGCTTCTAATTAATCAACAACTATTGTTAATTCAGATCTGGAAATAGCCCAAGTTGTTTTGTTGATGGTTTCTTTTGCTGTGCAGAAGCTTTTTATTTTGATGTAGTCCCATTTGTTCATTTTCTCTTTAGTTTCAACTGCCCTAGGAGCTGTATCAGTGAAGAAATTGCTTTGGCATATGTCTGAGATTTTGTTGCCTTTGGATTCTTCTAGAATTTTTATGGTTTCCTGTCGTACATTTAAGTCCTTTATCCATTTTGAGTTTAATTGAGCTTCTAATTAATCAACAACTATTGTTAATTCAGATCTGGAAATAGCCCAAGTGCCCATCAGTAGATGAGTAGATTAAAAAAGCTGTGGTACCTTTACACAATGGAATACTGTGTAGCTGTAAAAAAGAAGGATCTGTTAACCTTTGAGACAATAATAAATGAGCTGAAGATTATTATGCCAAGTGAAGTAAGTCAGTCAGAGAACAACAAGTGTCGCATGATCTCACTTATATGTAGAATCTAATGAACAAACTAAACTAACAAAATAGATCCAGAGACACAGAGGCATGCAACAGACTGATGAATCTCAGAGGGAAGGGGGGAGATTGGGAAGAGGTTAACCAAAGAACGTATATGCATACTACAGGCCGGGTGCACGAATTCATACATGGGTGGGGTCCAGCCAGCCCACCCCAACGGGGGCTGATTGGGGGTGGGGCTGACCAGGGGTAGGGGCCACGGACAGTTGGCCTGCTGGCCCCACCCCCTGGTCAAACTCTGGTCAAGGGGACAATTTGCATATTAGCATTTTATTAGATAGGATAAGCATAACCCATAGACATGGAAAATAGCATGGTGAAGGCTTGGGGAGAGGGTGGGAGCAGGGAGGAGGGAGTCAATAGGGGAAAGTTGGGGGACATCTGCAATACTTTCAACAATAAAGATAAATTTAAAAAAGAAGATAAATCATTCTAAAAACTCAAAAGCAGCATGCCTTACAGCAAAAGATCTGATTAATTTTAAGTGAACAAACGTAAACTAATCATTACAATTTCTGCAACAAATCAAATAATACAACCAGATTTACAAGCAAAACTTTTCAGTTTTCTCATTCTTTGGTTTTGAATGTTCAAGATGAGGCAGAATGGTCCTCTGATGGCTACTTGTCAACCTCAAAAAGCTTAGGAATAGATGAGCTGAAAGAAGAAAAAAGAAAGCAAAGAGGACCCCATAGATAGATGTAAAGCCCAAATTAAAATCGTATGGTACTTAATCCCATCTCATCTCATCCCCTATTCATTAGAAATGTCATCATGATTCTAATTATTTTAAATATAGCTTGTGATTTTATTTCTTTGAATGCAATCATACAAACTGTATATGAAAACACATTATACAAAGGTAAGTAAACACAGAAGTTTGTCATCTGCATGAAACAAGCAGATATATTCATTATATTTTAATCTTAAATAAAGCCTTATAAAAATATTCTGAGAAACTGTATATAGTGGGTTGATCCTCTCAACATCTGTACACTGTTAAATACTGCACTGCCTTTGGCAGTATTTACTCTCAATGTACTTGTTTATATGTTCTTCATTAAATCATTAATTGCAAATCCTGAGCTCAAGAAAGGCTCCTGAGAAATAAAGTAGACCACGTTTTAGGCAAACTATACCTCAAGTCAGGATGATTATGAGCCTAACCTATCTTTACAGATTTCCACAGAAGCCCATACTACCAAAGGGAACTGAGTTAGTGTTGCCAGATTTAGCCCATAAAAATACTAAGTTTGAATTTAAGGTAAACAACAAATACTTTTTTAGTATAAATAAATATTTGAGATACATTTATGTTTAAAGAGTATTTGTTGTTTATCTTAGATTCAAATTTAAGTGGGTGTCCTGTATTTTATCTGGCGACCCTAAAGCCAAACCTAGCCAAGAATAATTTCTGTCAGATGACTCAATTTATCTGCTATAGATTGCCACATCTGAGATCATTCATGCACGAGAAAGGGTGATCATAAGTTGACAACCTGAGGTTAATTAAGAACTAATTCTTGGACAAGTTGTCAAAAGTCAATACTCCTATCTCCATTGTAACAGTCAATTCAATCAATATAGGTTTTTAAAAGGATTTTAAACAAGTATAATTTTTGTCATTCTTTTTCTCTAATAACCTACAAACATGATGTTCAGTTCATTTCTATGTGAGATTATCTTTAATGGATAACATAAACTTGTAGCTAAACTAAAACTATAAAACTTGAACTTCATAAAAGCCAACATAAAAGGCAAGGTGGTATATTTTTAATAATAGATCATTTGCTTGTATGTCTTAAATTTAATTAAAACCAAATTTATCATTCAGTCACCCAAACCCATTTTTCCCCATTATTTTTCCTCTCCCTGAATAATATCATAGCCTAACTGATGGCCAACTCAGAAGCATAAGTCAGTCTCAATTTTTTTTCACACAACCAACCTTTTTTGAAAGTTATTGAGTACTTACTATATTTACCAATGTTGCAATATTGTATTACAACACTGGAATATAAATTTAACATGTATTCTTTTGCCTGGCACAACAACCCAACAATATAGGAACTATCATGACTCTTACTCTACAGATGACAAAACTGAAGCATAAACAAGACAAATGCCTTGTTCAGGTTCACACAGGAAGGCAACAGGAGAGCCAGAGCGGAAGTCTAGATGCATCTTAATCACTATATGTTAAGTCCACATATCCAATTGGTCACCAAGTTCTGTCAATTCTACTCCTTGAATATCTTTCAAATCCTTTCTATTCACTCCCAATCTCAACACATTAGCTCAGGCCCTCATTAGTCTTCTTAACTGGTCTATAATTTTGGGTTCTGTGTTACTTTCATAGGGTTGCCATAACAAATTAAGTGGCTTAAACAAAAGAAATTTATTGTCTCACAGTTTTGGAGGCAAAAGTCCAAAATCAATGTGTCAGCAGAGTTGGTTCCTCGTGAGAGCTATGAGAGAACAACCTAGTCCAGGCCTCTCTCCTTGACTCGTAGATGGCCAACTTCTCCCTGGCATCTGTGTCTCTTCACATCATCTTCCCTCTGTGCGTGTCTGTCTCTATGTCCCAATTTCCGCTTCTTTATAAGAACACTAGTCCTATCGGATTAGGGAACTTCTCAATTTCAGTATGACTTCATCATAACTAATTACATCTACAATGACTATTTCCAAACAAGGTCACATTCTGAGATACTAGGGATTAAGATCTCAACTATCCTTTTTGAGAGAGGATTCAGTTCAACCCATAACAGATCCCTTCTAATCTATTCTCCATTCCCACCAAAATGCTTTTGATAAAATTAAAATCTAATCCTATCATTCCATTATTTCAATATTTTCAAGGGCAAGTCACAGCCTCCAGATAAAAGGCAAATTTGGGGTGTGGCGATAACAGAATGGTTTATAATCCATCCTATGCTTGGCACCCCAGCTTTATTTCTAGCTTCTTTCTGCTCTCCTTGTTCAGCCCTTAAAGTTCCAGACCTGTTCTCTTCCACCTCTAGACCCTGTCCTTCTCCTTCATCTCACATTTTAGCCTACACCCATGGAAGAAGATCTGCTTCTTTCCCCTTTCAGTTTTACATAGAAGACATCCCTGATGCATTCCTCTTGTGCCATCCTCATTCCTTATGAAGAATGCATTTTTTTTGAGGTGTCCTTTTATATATATACTAGGGGCCCGGTGCACAAAAATTTGTGCACTGGGGGGGGGGGGGGGGGGGCCTC
>NW_005354464.1:1068458-1081741 GCF_000412655.1 Myotis brandtii | reverse complement strand
CTCCCCTGCCAGCCTGATCAACGCCTAACTGTTCCCCTGCCAGCCCGATCGCCCCCAACTGCCCTCCCCTGCTGGCCCAATCACCCCCAACTGCCCTCCCCTGCTGGCCTGGTCACCCTTAACTGCCCTCTCCTGCTGGCCTGATCACCCACAACTGCCCTCCCCTGTCGGGCATCTTGTGGTGGCCATCTTGTGTGATGGTCAATTTGCATACTGGTCATGACTCATTAGCATATCCAGTCGTGACTGTTAGGGCGTCATGACCAATTTGCTTATTACCCTTTTATTAGTATAGATTGATTTTTTTACAGAGAGGAAGGGAGAGGGATAGAGAGTTGGAAACATTGATGAGAGAGAAACATCGATCAGCTGCCTCCTGCACACCTCCTACTGGGGATGTGCCTGCAACCAAGGTACATGCCCTTGACCGGACTCGAACCTGGGACCTTTCAGTCTACAGGCTGACATTCTATCCACTGAGCCAAACCAGTTAGAGCAAAGGATGCATTTTCTAAGCTGATTGTTCTGAGCCACATTATGTTAAAGAAGAAAAATAAGATGTAAAACAATGATTATTATAGACCTTCAGGTCTATAAGGCCTAGCTTTGGGGTAAATGTCAAGGTTATAAATGTGACATTCCTTAGAATACATTTTACTAGTGGTTTGGACCACTGTGCTAAAGATGAGCACTCAGTATCAAATGCACTCTTTCCCATTTCTTCACTTCCCCTGATGGGGTATGGAAGGTGTGCTTATGCTTCCTGTCTTTTATATTAAATACAACAAAACAGGACCACCCTTCATTTCTCTCTGTTCTAGGTTCTCCCCTATTGGTTAAGGGAATGAGGACTTTTTTGGGTCTGGCCATTTCAATTTGGTGGGAGAAAAGCCTCATTTCAGTCTCAAGTCTAGGTCAGCTTCTATAATAGAATTTGACGGAAGCATTGTTTGGGAAGCTTTAGGGCATCTGCATCTAATAAAACAAAAGTTCACTTCTCTTGTGCTCATGAATTTTGACTATATACCCCACTGATCAGAAACTCAAAAGAGAGAAAAAGTGAGTGGTGCACCAAATGCTTTGACACCTTCCCAGTCATCAGTAGGCCCTCTAAGTAACACTTTACTGGCATTAACATGGATAAGTGTCCCTTGCATAGAAGTAATGATTGTCTCCACAAAAGGAGGGTCTTTGTATTGATAACCTGGTCATTGGACTCAGAACTTCTTGAAGGCAACATGGTGTCTTCATCATTTTTATAGATACAGCACCAGGCACAGAGCCTTAGGAAATGTAATGAGGATTACACTTCTACAATATTTGTGTAAATGAGTCTTACTGCACCACAGACAAATGACCACTCAGCTGAGGAGGAGATGATAAACCTCTTTGAGTCTAATGTGTACTATAGTAGCTAATGGCATAGAAAAGCAGGGCAGAAAGTGTTTGTGAAATCCGTGTTGTTAAGGTGCAATGTTAACTACCTGTTCATAGAGAAATACACAAAAATACATATAAAGGTTAAGTATCCTTGTTGTCAAAGCACCCTGAGTCACAATTTCAGGCACAATTAATATTTTGCCTTTTTACTATTATCATAAAACATTTGGCAGCCATCGTCAACGCTAAGCATAAATTGGGTTGGAAAAAACTGTGCTGGGTGTTATTTCTTGGCTCTCTTCAGTCGCCGTTGCCAAACACACATTACTATATTGACGCCTTCACCATCCTACTTGCTACATAACATTATCCAGCAAATAACTAAACAGCACATCTTTAGTCTGTTCTATAATAATAGCCCAGGTTTTCAGTAGGGTATTATATCATAAAATTGGGAAATTACTATTTTGTGAGTTGGCAATTCCACTTGACAAAACATAAATATGGCCTATCCAATCCATTTATTTAATAAATGATTTAATTTGGCATCCATGAATCCACCCCAGAAATGGCTCTCACTGGCCCTGTTGGGGTCAGGTGCCCAGCCTGGAACCAATCATTGTGTCCAGGGCAATGAGTGTGTGGATGAAAGCTCCCACGGAGGCTAAAGTAGGGAAGACAGGCAAACAAAACATGAGGGAAAGACAGGGGAGCACAGTGGAAGGAGCACAGGCTGGAGAATCAATGGCTCCGCAGCCATCTGTGTAGACTCAGTTCCTCCCTCACTAAATTAAGAGCAAGTCCAGTTCCAATATTCTCTGATCCTACATGGAACAATTAACTTCACAGTGACATGCTTATCTACTAGTAAATAATAAGGATTCTACTCTCTTTTTGAAGAAGGCGAACCATGTTTGGCTGGAATATAAAATCTGTGTGCCTCCTCCCAAATACATAGGACTTCCATGCCTTAAGACAAAGGACTAGAGAAGACAATTGGGAGAATTTCAGCACGGTCAGAGTAGGTGAAGTTTAAATATCTCTTAAATCACAACACCAAGAGTTTTCTGACTTTCTGCTACCAATGCCTACTGACAAGGTGAACTTTGATTTCTGTCCAAAGATCTAACTGAAAAACCTGCCAGATAAAATCCATGCCCTTTAGCAATTTATAGTTAAAACCTTGAGTATGCCCCTAACTTCCTTTCCTCTACCCCATCAATGAGCCCTGATCTACAGCCACACAATGCCTATGACTTACCATGCATTTTCATGGCTTTATAACATTAGCAGTAATGATAATATTTATTAAGTACCTACTATGTGCCAGGCACCATTCAGATGCTAAAGATATAGCAGTGAAAAAAACAAATCCCCATCCTTATAAAGCTAACATTCCAGGGAATGGGGGGTGGGGTGGGGGGTTGATAGTCATTATGTAGCCAAATTAATAAAGAACCAGGTTGGAGTGAGGGGTAACATTAGAAAGGGTGCTGAAGGATGACATTGGAGCTGTACATGAATGACCTGAATGAGAGAATGAGCCCTCCATGGGAAGATCTGTGCTTAGCACTGGGCCAGGGATATTATATTTGTGATCGTTAATCCTCCCAGCAATTCTGCAGGGTGGGGATGAGTATTCTCATTTTATTCTGAGAGGATTAGTATCTTGTTCAGATTGCACAGCACAGAACTCAAATCCAAGCCTGCCCAACTCCTCAACTACCCTCTTAGACTCTATGCCTTTCCTTGTGGCTGGCATACTCTTCCTGACAGTCTCCAACAGACTCTTCCCTGTCATTCCAAGTGCTCAACTATCATTTCCTTTGCAAAACTTCTCCTGACCAGCAATACTAGTACTCCATTATTCCCCTTCCTCTCCCAATGAAGGCACAGATCATTGTTACTGCCTCTGCTCCCACAGCACTCCATATGGGATCTCCCTTATAATGATAAAATACATACACTGTAATTTTTAATTTATATATCAGATATAAAAATTTTCTCCTCTCCTACACTCAGTCAGGGCCCATTTCTTACTTATGAGTGTATCCCCAAACTCTTGTCCAAGGCCTGGAACATTGAAAATGCTTAAGAAATGTTTGTAGAACAAGTGTTGTTTGGCTATGGGATGAAATGGATGTGATACGACTGCTCAACACACTGCTATTGGAAATGTGGAAACCATCACAGGCAATCGGTCCTTCTTCCCCAACAAAATGATCATGGGTCCTTCTCTGGAAATGGGCAGTGACATTAAACTGGAGAGATCTTTACTGTGCTTACAGTTATACAAGTGTGAGCCACCACTGGAAAGCAAAAATGATTTTTTTTCAAATAAATGTATTTTTTATTTCAACCATTGGGATATTTTTAAGTTTTCTAAAACTTACATTTCCAAAAGGTTCAACAGGGATGACCTTTTCTTCTGAACCTAGACTAGAGAAAATTCCCTGCCTTGAGCATTTTTCATTCTTACATATTGCTCCATTGTTACAATATGCTTTGTTGATAGAAATATTTAATTAGCAAGACCTTTATTTTTCAGAGGAATCTCAGTCTAAGAAAAGAGGCTTCTAAGTAGCATTGGAAATTTTTATTTTAAAAAATGGGAGTTGAAGTGCACAGCATAGAGCATGTTGTAAAACAGGCAGTGCATCATTATCATCTCCCACTCAAAACTGTTTGAACTGTAATCTCTGTATTTGGGTAGTTCAGCTAATTAACAATCTGCTATTACTGTAAAGATGAGATTGTGACGTTACTTGAAGTAGTTTTTCACAGCCTTTAGTACTAACCACTCAATTTATTAATAGTTTGCTCTACCTTAAGGAAGTTACATAATTATTGTGAGTCTAAAAATGAGAAGAAATATATATGTCTATTTTATCATTACCTATAAATAACACCAACATTAAATTGATATTTTTAATAAAATAAAATGTTGATAAAGTAAAATTTTAATAAAGTAAAATTCCTGAAAATGCATATTAATAGTTTGCTTCCAATGGCTTTTACAGGTATGTAATCATTTTCCTTATACACTTTTGTTAACTTTTAGCTTGATGTGATCTAACAAAAATAGGGCAAGAGAAGAAAAAGTATATATTTTGGAAGCAGAATGAGCAGTGGTTTAAAATGTGAACGTTGCAATCCAATTGGCTGGGTTCAAATCCTGGTTCTACCACATACTAGTTGAAAGACCTTAAGCCTACTGAGTCTCTCTGTCCCTCTCTTTTCCCATCTGTAAAATGGGGATCTTAATAATAATAAGGCTTACTGGAGGGATTGCTAGGAGAATCAATGATTTAATACATGAAAAGCACCAGAACACTCAGCAAATCCTAGCTATCATTAATTTGGTCCAGCTTTCACTGTAATACCTTACTTCCACATGGTAATACTTGACAGTATAATTTCTCCACCTTTCCAAGCATGAACAGCTCTTTCCAATTCTAAAAATTTTTTAGCCCTAGCCGGTTTGGCTCAGTGGATAAAGCATCGTCCTACGGACTGAAAGGCCCTGGTTCAATGCCAGTCAAGGGCCCACGTTGCAGGCTAGATCCCCAGTGTGAGGTGTGCAGGAGGCAGCCGATCAATGATTCTTTCTCATCATTGATGTTTCTATGTCTTTTTCCTTCTCCTTTCCTCTATGAAATCAATAAAAATGTTTTTTTTTTAATTTTCAGACCACCCCATGATAGCAATTGTATGATTTTTATCTATTACTTGAGAATGTGCAAAAATCACAAAAAGCTACTCTGAATTTAATAATAATTTTAAACACATGCATATTTTCCCCACCACATTAGCAATTAACATACATTTGAAAAGTTGCAGAATATAAAGACTGAGCAGATGAACAGCTAAGATGACCATGCTGGTCATTTGTCTACCTGCTCTCAGACCCATTCCCACATATCCCCAGCTCTGCTCCGTACCACTAAGGGCTAATGCCTGCAAACTCCATTCTCAGGCACTCTTGTTAACTGGCTTAAAGTTTAGCCAATGGGATTCAAGATCCCAACTCAAGAGCAGAGAGAAAGCAGGCTAGGGAATTTCTCCCCAGCTCTCTGCTTCCAGAGGTCTTTGGCAGTAGCTATGTATCCTCTGTGGTCTCAGCTCCCACAGGTCCCAGGCAGTCGTGGCTTCTGGGTTTTGTAATACCTCAATCCTTTGTTCTTCTAGCCCTAGGAGTGTTGCCAGCTTCCTCTTGTTGCTAATTTCTGGATTGCTTTCCTCTCCCCGTTTGGTCTTTCAGCTCTTCCAACGCCATTGGAACTACTTCCCCTTATCAAATTTCCTCCGTCAAACTACCTGCCACAGGCTCTGTTGTCTGGCTGAATCCTGTTACAATCACTGTCAGATCTTCAGCATCCTGATCCTACTATAAGTTAAGTGTGGGTAGGTTCAGAATTTTACCTGCCTTTTTGCCTATCGTCTATTCTACCCAATCCTATTCTTCCTACTCATGGGTTAGATGCTCTTCCAATACTCTCTGCTGTGTCTCTATCATTCCATTTAACATGCTGTGTCCTAATGCTCTATTTGTGCATCTAAATACTTACGATATTCAAGTCTTTGAGGTAGGGCTGTCTTTCCTCCTCTTACAAAGTTAATGCAGTATTGGTGCATAGTAGGACCTCTACACAAGTGTAGAATGAATGAAACCATGAATGGAGCCAACATTCCATGGGTCCAAATATAAGCTGTCTCTCTTGCTTGTTCTTCATTGGAGATTGCCAGGAAAAACCACAATTCAAACAGATCTCTCACATCAGCCTGCTACAGAACCAAAAATGCCACCACAGAATGCAACGGGGTAGTTTTTAATCTGTGAGTCCATTTGAAAAGGTTAATTTCCCAGGGGAAGGTTAAGTCATTATCAATCAGTCACACCTCCAAAGGGATTAGTTTTATAGATTGTTTCCTATAGATACTGCCAGGAAAAACCACAATTCAAACAGATCTCTCACATCAGCCTGCTACAGAACCAAAAATGCCACCACAGAATGCAACGGGGTAGTTTTTAATCTGTGAGTCCATTTGAAAAGGTTAATTTCCCAGGGGAAGGTTAAGTCATTATCAATCAGTCACACCTCCGAAGGGATTAGTTTTATAGATTGTTTCCTATAGAGACTGCTGGAAAGGAGTGAGCAGATCCAGATGGAAGGAAAGGAATGTCCAGAGCAACGAGTCAGCCTACACCATGCGGTATAATCGTCCTCTGACTGATCCATGTCAGGCTGTCATTCCTCATTTTGCAGAGGCCTCAGTTTGAAGTTTGCCCTAGAAAAGGGTGCCATGTGAGTGTGAATTTTTTAGCCAGTGAATGAATGTGGAGAGAGGAGGATGAGAGGAGAAGGCCCATGAGGAGAGAGTATTCTAGAGCTCAGGACAGAGATAGAACTGGCTGAGGATTGAGGGTTGAAATGAAGTGTGACAAGTGGCAGGGGGTGGAATGAGTTGAGAAAAAGGCACCCAGAGGTTACCTTGAGTAACTCTTAGCAAGACAACATTAAATGGTCTGAGCAGGGGAGAAAGGTCATCATAGTAGGGCTTCTCAACTTGACATTGACCATCTGCTCCCATCAAAGAAAGTTATTTCAACTGGTTATATTATGGTTGATTTTATAGGGAAAGTATGCTATTATCATTACCAAATTTGGATTTATAAAGCCTCAGGATATAATAAGTTATTCACTCAGTCATTTATTTAATAGAATGTTATTAAAAGCAGACTATATATTGGGCACTATACTTAGAGGTCTACATTTCTTTCAGTCAAGGTTATGAGTACCCAGGGCTTATAGAAGAAAAGAGAACAGTAAAATGAGTAAGGATGAGAGACAAAGACAAAGTCAGTTCTGAGTTTCAATTCAATGATCATTCTGTAACCTGAGACTGTTTGATAGTTTAAGCTTACCCCCCAGCAATGGGGAAAGATACTTGTCCTTGAATGCTCAATTCCTAGCATAACATCTGGAATGTAGCTGGTGTTTAATAAATGTTGGGTGAATGATGGATATATGGATAGATGGATGAATGAATGAGTAGATGGATGGCTCAATGAATGAATGGATTGATTAAGGATGAATGGATGAACCCATTTCAAAGCACAGGGCTCTCAGAATAATTAACAAGAAGTTCTCAATTTCAATCTTCTCCAATGTTCTTCAGATGAAAGAATTTATTATTTAAAGTCAGTTCTGTTAAATATAGAAAGCCACTTTAAATCTTTCTAGAATATGAAGAAAGATACAGATAATGAAGGAAATAAATGGATAAATAAGATATCACCTCAGGCATTTTCCTCAAAGGACTCATGCTTACCCAGATTGACATGAAAATCTTGCAGAAAATGTTCCCACAAAATCTGTGACGGCTTTTTCTTCCCTATCAACATCTCCTCTATTCATTTTAAAGCTATGTAAATTTGTTCCTGATTTAACCTCAATTAGCCACCCACACCAAATCACAAAAACTATTCCAACCTCAAAGATACTCTCATTTAATTTTCATTTCAAGTCATCCTAAAGATCACATCTTTTGTGTTTTGGAAATGATATCATGTGTGTGTGTATACTTATATATGTGCGTGCATAAATTATCATAACAATGTCCTGGCCATAGATCACTCCAAGTATCTGGAGATATGAGACAACCTGTTCTCTTTTCTGTAAGCACTTTGCATCTATTCTCTTTAGGACTTATGCCTATCTTTGACCAGAATGTAGGGACACAGTGCTGATAACTGACATCCACCAAGTGAATGGGGAGGGGGAGAGAAGAGAAGGAACAGGCTTAGAGTTGGAGTGGTCTTGAAGGTCTCACATTGAAATGTTGCATATTGAACTATGAGTAGTTCTTAGTTGTTTGAGGGTTTCTTATTTTTTTTTACAGTTTCTTAAAATGTGATAGGCTATGAGATTATAAAGCTCAGAATTTATAGGTATTGAGTTTTCTCTTTTCCAGGATTTTGTTAATAATCTTGCCTCAAATACATAGATAGGTATTTCTGTTTCATAATCAAAACCAGAGAAACATCACAAAAAATTGTAGGATCATTATTCTGAACACAGCCGGTCCCTTTACAGGACTCTAGCCAAACACCTTGGACAGCATGAAGTTGGCTCTAGCCTAAAGCACACAAAATACAGAAAAAAATGCATCTTTATTTTTGTGTGACTTCCCAATGTTAGTTTTGTTATTCTCCTAAACAGCATGCTGCTTTTGCTGTGGGGGTGTAGTGGTGAAGAACAAAGGTTATTGGACTCGAAAAGACCCAAATCAAGGCCCCTCCTCTGTCCTTCCTGGCTGCAGGATCCTGTGCACGCGGAACTCTTTGAATCTGTTCCTGGGTCAACGTGCAGTAGTCCCCCCTTATCTTGGAGATATATTCCGAGACCCCTGGTAGATGCCTGAGACCCCAGATAGTGCCAAACCCTATGCATACTACGTTTTTCCCTATACATGCTAAAGTTTAATTTATAAATTAGGCACAGTAAGAGATTAACAAAAACTAATAATAAAATATCAATTATAACAATATACTGTAATAAAAGTTATGTGAATGTAATCTCTCAAAATACCTTATTGTACGGTACCTGGATAACAGGGACTACTGTAATGAGGAGGATGGTACCTGCCTCCTGGGAAAGGGGAATAAGGAGAAAACTAAGTGGGAGAATGTGTGCGAGGTACTTGGAACAGTCCAGGTACGGAGTCAGGCTCAATCAACTCTTGCAGTGTTATTGAAAGGAAAACATTTTCAGATTCCAAAAGACAACCCTATTTTAGGCGACATGTTCTAGAGGAAAGAAGTGAGTCAGGAAATGTGGATTCTATTTTGGGCTTGAGAACTGTAGTTACAGGAACCAGCAATTCCCCTGAGAGTTTGTGAATTGATTATGATGTGGAGAAAGCATTAATTTTTGGTTACCTGCTTGGATGCGTGGAATGTAACTTTGTCCTCCTAAGAATAAATTGTACAAAACATAATTTTTTCAATCATGTGGACTTTTCCATTGGGTGTGGGATGAGGAGAGTACTTCAAAACACTTTCTATTGTGAGTATTTCTCTTTAGACTCTATCTACACACGGTAAATTGTCAACCACCAAACCTCGCCTACAGATGCAGACCAAACACTGCTTTAGAAGCTATAGAAGCTGTGAAAGCTATGCGGAGAGGTTCGCAGCTACCAGGAAACAGGAAGACTTTGAAATCAGCACAAATAACTCCTGAAAAATTCTCCTGCCAATACCTTTTCTCTCTGTTTCCCTTTCCCTGTGCTGTGGATACTAAAAAGAAGAGAAAGAGAAATAATGGATTCTCTGGATTTCTTATGATGATATACTCAGAAATGGTTTCTCTGGGGTCTAATGAGATGCTTTTTGCAGGATGAATACTATGATTCAGTTCTAAGCCAACTATTGAAGCATATTTCCAAGGAATCAATAATATTGCCATCCCTTTCTCATATTTATCCCACAATAAAAAGTGTTTTTGTTGAATACTTTTAAAGCTTTTCCTCTGTGGTAAAACTTTAGATTTTGTAACAAAGCTTATACAAGACCCATAAAAATTGGAAATTATCAATTAAACCATCAGGGAAGATCTCCAAAAGGCTTCAGAATTAAAACATGATGCTTTCACTTCACTTCTCAAGATTTCAGGATTCTCGCCTATAACACGATAATGTTCTATCCCCCAAAATGGGTGCTGCTGGTCATTTCATCATTTCGTAGTTCACACTGCTGCTCCCGTTGAGTCAACTGAGTAGTGTCACTAGGTTGTGAATGTATCAACAGGAACAGGAAATAATGCTAGGAGGCTGACACTAATAGCAAAACCAAACACAGAATAATAATTGAGAAGTCTGAATATAAATCTCCTCTCTTCTCAAGGAACCACTGGCAGCAAGCTGTAGGCGATGTATTTATCATTTTATATTTGCCTACAGTGACACCTGCTGGAAAACACTGTTGAAGATTTAAAATGAAAATAAATTTAACGATAAAATAACCAAGTTTTGAAAACATCAGCCATATGTTGTTGGGTTTTTTTACTGAAAACACATTGCTTATACTTCGATTTAATTTCTGATTCTGCTTTTGAATTTTTGTGTGCAAGCTGAAAAAACTAAGATTCTATTCCATTTGATTATTTTACTAGTAGGAGAGAGATAGGATTAACTCTTATATAATGTAAATTATTTTAAGATGGAACCATTTATAAACAGTTTAGTTACATTATTTTGCTTCTTTTTGAAATATAACTTTAAAAGTTTGCATATCAACTGCAAAGTGATAAGTGATTTTTAAAATCTTGCTTAAGATGAAATATCAAGACATTTAATGCTGAGAAAATGTTTAATCAGTTGCACTTTCCTGAGTAGCATTAACGCACAAAGCCATTTTGTGTTTGGATAATCAGGTTGCTTTTCAGTATTATCAGGTGCCAGTTACACTGTCCATTAAGCAATTAATGTGGATCTTACACAAATTACCTTTGATTTCAATAGAGACTTTGCATACTAAAGTTCGCACCTCCAAATGACACAGTAAAGGATTTATGCACCTAAGTCCCATTACCATTAATAATATTCACCCACAAAAATTCTGGTGTATTAAGAAGGTGCAAGCATTTACTTGGAAAATGGCTCCTTCAAGAATTCAACCTTATGTCAGGATTTGACATCTTACACTTCTCACAAGCATGGGACACATTTGCAAAGTGGTATCTCTATTCTTGAGTTCAATCCCTTCAGTCTTCACAGTCTGGTCTGTATGCTGTTGGTGGCAATTTCTCCAATTTAAAAACTTTTTTCATACAACTATGGGTGTTGTTGTTTTTCAAATAAACTTTGTAAAGACAGACTCCAGTTCATTTTTAATGGTGCCTTCACTCCTATAAGAACTCCCTCTGGCATTCGGTAGAGAAGAGTTGGTACTTCAGAGGTTCTAACATCTTCAAACCAGCCACATAGCTGTTTCACCATATCTGTTCTTATGGGAGGAAACAGTAACATTGGGAAACAAATTTTCTCTGGTAGCTTACATTTGCCTCCATATTAATCTATTCTCTCATTCCTTCAGCACTGAGGACCATCCTATATAATAAAGAGGGAATATGCAAATTGACCATCACTCTGCCACAAAGATGGCAGCGCCCACAGCAGAGGCGGGAGTTTCTGTAACACAAGATGGCTGCACCACAGTGGAAGCTGAGTTCCTGTAACGAACCTTAATGAGCAATCAGCAGGGACCTGAGGCTGTCTGTGCCCCCCCAGCCCCCATGGGGTTTGATGGGGGACCTCAGGCCACACTTCCAGCCCAGCAGGGCTTGACGGGGGACCTCAGGCTGCTCCCCTCACCTGGCGGGGCTTGACGGGGGACCTCAGGCTGCTCCCCTCACCCCAGGATAAGGGAGCTAGAAAAGGAGATGGAGCTCAGCTATTTTTTCACATTAAACCATGCTATATTATCCTATATAATAAAGAGGGAATATGCAAATTGATTGTCACTCCGCCACAAAGATGGTGGTGCCCACAGCAGAGGCAGAGGTTTCCGTAACACAAGATGGCTGCGCCCACAGTGGAGGCAGAGTTCCTGTAACAAGCCTTAACAAGCAATCAGCAGGGACCTGAGGCTGCACTCCCCCCCACACCCGTGGGGCTTGACAGGGGACCTCAGGTCACGACCCAACCCTGGCGCCAGGCTGGGGGACCTCAGGCCATGCCCCCGGCCCCAGCACTGGGCCAGGGGCCCTGAGGCTGCGCCCCCTGCCAGGCGGGGATTGACAAGTGTGGGACTGGCCAGGTCTGGGTCTCATGCGATTTTGAGGCGCATGTGGGTGAGCGGAGACTTGACTCTGGGTCCCATGGTGCACCCCAGACTCTGACAGGAGGAAGATTTTCATATACATTTTACTAATTTTCTTTCATCCCTGACACTTCTATTATAGAGAAAGGGCAAATAGCAATATTAAAACATTTCCTCTAATTAATCCCCTTTTAATGAGCACAAATTTTGTGCACCGGGCCACTAGTGTCTTTATAAAGTCATGAAGATGCCAATGATTTGTGGAGATGCTATAGCCCAGAAGTAGACTAAAGTCAGCTACACAAGAAGCACTTGCTGAATTAGCTAGATAACCTCAGTCCTGCTCTCTGACTTCTGCAGCTAAGCAAAGGCAGTAACCTTCTTTTATCTCTGTAGATTTCATCCTAAAGTGGTTGCAACTACATTTTAAAAAAAGAGAGAGGTTTCTTTTTAATATATAAGACTAGTGACCCAGTGCATGGATTTGTGCACATTGAAAGGAAATTAATTAGAAGGTGGCCAGTGGAGCGAGACTGGGCTAGATAGGGCCAGACACACCCTGGAGCCAACCTCCCACCATCCCTCTCCAGCCGGCTGCACCTGGGGTGGCACCATGGCTCGAAGGGCTTCTACGGAGTGAGTGGGGTCCCTCCGGCAGGTGGAGTCCCTCGGTCTGTGTGGATCAGGCCCAAACTGGCTCTCCAACATCCCCTGAGGGGTCCCGGAGTGTGAGAGGGCACTCTGCAAAGTTGCTGTCGTACAAATGCAAGTGTGTAGTAAGTCAGATTTGAGGCTGACAGTGCCCCAGCAACAACATGACCCAAGGCTGAAGGTGGAATCACATGGCCCACGAGGAATCGGGCTCCCTCCTCTCTGGTTTTGGGGTGCATCAACCAAGAACCGCCACTGCCAAGTCACTGCAGCTCGGCAGCTCCTGCATTGAGCGTCTGCCCCCTGGTGGTCAGTGCGCATCATAGCAACTGATCAGACAAGTCAGACACAGCCTTTTTAAATTTATAGATTTTACTAGAGGCCCAGTGCACAAAAATTTGTGCACTGGGGGGGGGGTCCCCCAGCC
>NW_005354464.1:1063170-1067492 GCF_000412655.1 Myotis brandtii | reverse complement strand
CGCTCCTTTTTTTCTTTTTTTTTTTATTCTGGGCCAGCTTTAGCTCTGGCTCTAGCTCTGAGGCCTCGGCTGCTGAAAGCTGGTATCTGGTTTGTTTGCATTCTATAATCGAAACTAGTACTCCAGCTCTGAGATCCCGGCCGGCTGAAAGCTGGTTTCTGGGGTTTTGTTTAGCTTCTATATTTGTTACAAAGTTTCAAACTGCCAGCTCAGAGGCCGGCAAGGCAGGCGGGGAACGTTGGAGTCCTCCTTCACTGAAGCAAGCAAGCCTCATGTTCGCTTCCAGGTGCCTGGCTGCCGGCCGCCATCTTGGCTGACAGTTAATTTGCATATACTCACTGATTAGCCAATGAAAAGGGTAGCAGTCGTACGCTAATTACCATGTTTCTCTTTTATTAGTGTAGATATACATAGTGTTTTTTCCAGGTACCCACATAAGCTTTACCTACAAATGTTCAAAATATGTAAAAGTCTCAAAATTTTCTCTCAATTCCTGGGATTGAGCTTTCCAGGCAGTAGATTTCTCTAATCTTTAAATGCCACCCCCAATTAACCCACATTACAAAAGAGAAGAGACTGTAGTGAAGTATAGAAAATAGAACCCCTTTGGTCCCAAGAATCACAAGAAATATTCAGAGAGATCTCGGATTTCTTACCACAGAGGACAGAGTTCATAAAATTGGGTTTAAAGTCAACCCAATTAAGCTGGTGCTCTTGCGGGCACCTGTGTTAAACTCAGCATGTAGATCTAGATTTACATTTGTTGTAATTTTACATTTATGTTTATATTTGCTTTTAGACATTGTAGTTTGTATAGCAATTTTATATTCAATTTATTAGAAGATTTAAAAACACTGAAATCATTAGAAAACTACATTATCATATTAGAAAACCCTATCAATTAAATTAATTATTCCATGTTTATCCATCCTTCAAAGAGTTAATCCTCAAATTGTGTCTGCACAGATTATTGGGGGTGTGGGGGTGCCTGAATGTTTTCTCTTAAAATATTTTAATCTTGGGCTCTCGTTACCATGACAGTTCAAATTAAAATCATGTAAGTATTTTCTGAAGGACCCCTTAGAACTGAGGACAGTCGTGTCATTTCAGTGATCATGTTTCTTTCAAGTAATTCTTCTTTGTGCTACAGTCTGACCAAAAAAAAAAAAAAAAAAAAAGAGCACAGGCAGACCTATGTGTAAATGATGAGTTTTATCCTGTGAAGAATAAGTTACGCAATGGTATACTGTGTCCAAACTAAGATTTCTTTCCTATAGAGAAAAATAGTGGGGAAATTGTCATTCCATAATGGGGTGGATATCTGTCAGTTTTATCCATCTTATAGGTACTCCTTTGGGGGATTTTAGGAGGCCTGAAAATCAAGAAAGCTACCATCCTCTTTCCTTGAAATTGTGCATATGACCCAAACTGGCTAATCAGAGGATTCAATGATTGGTTAAAAAAAAGAACATGTGCTCCAAACAAGCCAATCAGAGTCCTTTTTGGTGGGTGGTTATGGATACTGAGAGGGAACCAGGAGATCTCTTCCTCCCACCCCCCCAAATGATCTTGATCTATAAAGATGACTTTGGCGTGAAGCTACCCATGGGCCATCTTTGCTATCAGATGGATGGAGAGGGATGAAGCCTGAAAATGAAGCTATCATGGAAGAAACCAGGGGCAGAGGTAGAGACAGATTAAAATGAAAAAATTATAACCCCTGGGTCCACCCATTTCTTAAATACTAGTTTCATATTCCCAATTACGTGTATGTGATCCAATATATTCCCCCAAATAATTTTTTGCTGCTGTTATCTTGCTTAAGCTAGTTTTAGTTGGATTTCTATTCCTGCTACATTTAAGTGGCCATTTCAGAAAAATAACATCATTCATTATATTAAATTAATTTTGTTAATACAAATTGTATTGCACTTGTAGTTTATATTTAATATGTATATTTGTTGTTGTTTTATAAAAGTTTTGTAAACTATAAACATAAAGAACTTATATATAATTTTATGTTCTCACATATTTAAGTAATATAACACTAAAAGTCACTGAAGTCCACGTCGGCACTCTACAATAATTTACCCCTTGAAAGGGGTTTGTCCTGACATCATCAGTTCGAGAACATATTCTATTGGCGATTTAGGAGAAACAAGCACTCTTTTATATTGCTGGCAAGAATGGAAAAGATACAGTCAACAGATGGAGGGGAATTCTCCTGTGCCTTTCATCTTTGAAAGCTATCTTAAATCTTTGTGGACTCTATCCCAAAAATAAACAAACAAAATATGAAATTTCTATGCACAAAGGTATTTATCACGGCACTATTTATTATAGCAAAAGATTGGAAACAAACCAAATGTCCATAAGTAGGGGACTAGCTGAATATACTATGGTATTACCACACAGTGGAGTGCTATGCAGCTGTAAAAGGGAATGAGCAAGATCGCTATATACTAGTACTAATAAGGACTGATCTCTCGATACATAGTTAAGTTTTAAAAAGCAAGGTATAGAGCAATGTTTATGGTATGCTCTTTTATTTTTATAAGAAAGGTGAAGGGGGATATTAATGTGACTATACAGTTTACCTTACTTTCAGAAGGAATAATGGAAGGATAAACTAATACTAATAAACACTGATTTGTATAGGGGAAGAAAGGACAAAGTGGATGGGGCAGGGATGAAAAGATTTGCTTTAATGTATCTTTTATATAGTTTAAATTTATAATCATGTAAATTTTTATATAATTAAAATTCAATAAAAATGGGGAAAGCATTTATTTTACTATTAGCTTTATTAATACCATTGTTATATTTTTAAATGGAAACAAATGAACTGAACTGTACATCAAGATGGTGGCATAACCCATAGAGAACAGAAATATTTTTAAAACTTCAAAATAGAATACTGACCATGTATCTCTCATGGACAAAAAGAACCTCAAAATTTAAGGATTTTAAACGAATCTTAAATTTCATTCCTTGTCTTACTCTTAGCATTAATATCATTGGTATTATTATTAGTGTAGTTATCATAGGCACATTGTAGCATAACGTAAATAAGTAATTAGTCTAATATTGTTAGACAAGGTTTTTCGTGTAAAAGAAAAAAAACACATAAAATATTTAAAAGTTCAGCAAAAAATCCACAGTTTTCCACTTGAATTGTAAGATTAGTATGAACATTTATGTTTTTTCTCTAATTATCAGATTTTCATCTCTAAATACTATTTCCCAATAAAAAGAACCAGGGATATTTGGAAAAAATAATTTATTCCAGGAAATGCCTAAGATGAGCCGCCAGCATCTGCTGTAACAAAAAGCTAAAAATTTATCAAAGACTAATGTGGCCTTAAATGTGTCAGTTTGAACATTTAAAAAGAATAGTGATTTAGCCTGGGTTAGATACATCAGATTCTACATACACACACACACACACACACACACACACACACACACACATGCACACACACACGAGTTCAGAATGATACAAAAAGTGTTTCATTGGTTACCATTGGAGATTGCTAGAGTACCAACCCACTTCTATGAAAATTGATAAATTAGATGAAGGAATCAAACATGTATCTTGCCCGACCAGTACAAATTGTTTTTTAGGGTAACAAAGAGTCAGTGAAATAATTATTTACAGAAAAATTCAAGCTAATGCAAAAGAAATGATATTACAAAAATCACCATTTTCTAACTCTTAATGGAATAACTGACCTAGGCAATGAATATTAACACCTGCTAAACCATAACCAAATGTTGATGGAAACATTTATAACGGAAGAATCAAGCCAACATACCACAACCACTGCAAAAACTAAAAGTGGAACAACCAAATATAATGTGATGCATGATGTGAGACAAATAGGAAGAAAAACTTTTTTCTTCAAAAAACAAAAGCTGATTTTAATTAAGCCTCTAAATTTAATCACCAGTTTATAGTTAATACAGTAGATTTAGGGACAATATCCTGAACATAAACAACAATACCAAGATGCAATCAGCTAAATGCAGAACATGGGAAATTCTATAGGGCAAATGGCAACGTCTCTCCAACAATTTCATGGCGTGCAAGATAAGGGTATGGGGGAGCAAGAGGAAATGGTATAAAATGAGACTTAAGAGATAAGACAACCAAATGCAATGTGTAGATATTACTTGGATCTTGATTTAAACTAAATATAAGACATTTTTTAAGCAATCAGAGAAATTTGAATATGGACTGGATATTAGTTAATACTAAGAGGTTACTATTAGTTTTGTTATGGGTAATAATAACATTGTTGTATTTTTAAAGCCATTATTGT
>NW_005354464.1:1040264-1062860 GCF_000412655.1 Myotis brandtii | reverse complement strand
ATTATCTTAAAAATAAATGGAGGGGGGGGTCAAGAGAGGGGTGGAGAGAGTCAGTGGGGAGAAAGGGGGACATTTGTAATAATTTCAACAATAAAGATAAATTTAAAATAAATAAATGGGGTTTGGAGTCAAAAATAATTTATTCAAGTCCCAGACTCTTCCTAATTATCCATATAATATCAGAAATTAACCTCTCTGAGCTTTAGTTTTTCATCTGTAAAATGAGCAGAGTATTATTTGTCTCCCTTCTATCTAAAAAGTCTAATATCTGGATAAGCAGCCTCTGAATTACATTCCTTTTGCCATCCTCTCTTTAAACAACAGCAAAAAGTAACTATATCAAGTGCCACTGTCTGACCTCTTTCCAGAACAAAAACTCCAAATTTCTCCAAATATTTATTCAAAATTCAAAACTAAGTTCGGCATTATTTTTTTGCCAGTTAGTGCCTGTTTTTTTTTCTATTCTCAATTCTTAACATATTACTGGATAGTATTCTATGCTTCCAGCAAAAATCTACTCACCTCACCCTATTGTCAGGTTTGGAGACCACCTCCCGCCCACCCCGCCCCCCAAGAAACATGCTTTATGTGTTTTTATGTTTTGTTTTTTAAATATATTTTTCTTAATTTCAGAGAGGAAGGGAGCAGAAAGAGAGAGTAACATCAATGATGACAGAGAATCTTTGATTGGCTGCCTTCCAATTTTAGTATATGTGCTGCCGAAGCGAGCACGCTTTGTGTGTTTTTATGTTTTGTTTTTTAAATATATTTTTATTACTTTCAGAGAGGAAGGGAGGAGAGAGAGAGAAACATCAATGATGACAGAGAATCTTTGATTGGCTGCCTCCTTCATGCCCCCTATTGGGGGTTGAACCCACAACCTTGGTATGTGCCCTCACCAGGAATCAAACCATGACCTCCTCATTCATAGGTGGATGCATAACAGCCAGGCGAAACTGATGCTTTATAATGCAACTTTCTTTCTTTGGTCAACAGACTGTCCTCTAAAACAGTTGAAATTATGATGCAACATTATTATATTACATGAGTCTATTTTTGAGCCCAAATGCAATATTTGAAATATGCCTGTGACTGGTATCTAGCTATAAATTTAAAGAAATTTGAGAGGTCATTTTCATCTTTGCAGTCCAGCCACTGATTATCTGGTCACTTAGATAAAGATCAGGAGTACATCTACTGGCCTTATAAGAGAAGATATCCAAGGGCCTCCTCTATACACCAGCCTTCAAAAGAACAAACAGGCAGTCTACATCACTGCTTATCTACCCACCCATCAACTGGTGGAAGTGCTGTCCCTCCCTTGACTGCTCAAGAAAAGATCCATTTTCCCCAAGATTCTTACAATTGTTGGAACAATTCCACCCACCCTCTTCACCTCTGGTGGGCACAAAACCCTATTTAGAGTGTGAGAAACTGTAACCCATCGAACTTCTTTAGTTAGAGAACATTCCTTTATCTTGTAAACACGGGAGCAAAGTAAGAATGCTTATACATACTCTATGAGCCTGTATCTCTTTATAAATACCCACTCATTCAAAGAGCGAAGACCGATGCTAGTTTCATTTCTGAAATTAGAAGAGTTTATTGTCAGACTAACACACATCCTGGACTCACAGTTTATATGCTTTTGCTGCCATGGTTTAAATCTGCTCCTCCTCCCCTTCCTGCACCCTCTCTGTCCTTGCCTTATGAAATAATCTCATCTCAGGCCTTCTAGAGAGCTAGAAGTAAGGTCTCAGGGTTGCTGTTTAGTCATCTATTCTCATTCCCCACTAGATAGCAGATTTTTTTTCTAAGGATCTGTGACTTGGCTCCTTCACCATTCCCCAGAGCATTGGAGACCGTGTTCTGGCCCAAGTACTCACTCCATAAACATTTATAACTGACTCGGTTATGTTTCTTTTGCTCTGATTTTCTATTGAATAAATATAAAGGGAAGTGAAGACAGCAACATTGAACAACAGCGTAAGAGAAGATATTTCAACAAATGCTCTGGGGTGTTGACATGAAACCTAAATCTCTACTATTTCCTTATTTTGAATGTTTAATGTAAGACTCAGAACTTTATTTTTCCTGTATATTTGCTTAATTGCAGTCAATGGTGCAGAGAAAGACTCATAATTGTGGTTTTCAGATTTTAAAAAGTTGATGTACATGTACTATGTATTTCTAACCTCTATTTAGCAAATAAGAAACCCCCAAAGAAATGAAGAACAGGAAAATATATGACCACTCCCCTAATTATACTCCCTGACAGCCCATTGAACATGCTTATATATTAAGGGTCTAAAACCAAATATCCCCAGGAACTCACCATAAACATTTTTTTAAATCAAAAGTTAATTACTATCAGATATATTAGTGCTTAAGTAAAATACTTTTTTATTCCCCTTTCAAATTCCACAAATATTGTAAGTTATGGAGTGGGTAATAAAATGTAGAAATGATTCCTTGAATTCACAAAAATCATAAGCCAAGTCCTTACATATGTCCTCATCTGAAAAATGTGAAGAACAATAATAAACATCCAGAAATGTTTCTTGCAACGAAAAGTTAATTTAAATAATATCATTGTAAAGTATTTGTGGAACCAAATACAATAAAAAAATACTCTAACAATTATTATAACTATTCAGCCATTGGGGAATAAAAGAATTTTCTTCTGGGGCTCTTAATTAACTGACAGTATTACTGAATTACTCAGCCATGTGCTTACTGTTAACTGACCTGCAGATGACACCAGGAGATCTTGGAACTGTCACTCACCCCTGTGTGGTTGGCCATGCTTCCTCTCGGCCTGACAGTCTAGGCAGCATGCAAACCTGCACAGGAGGAAAACCAGATGCCTCTACATCTGAGGCTCCATTCCAATAAAAGATCTGGGAAATTATACTACTTTACTCAATAGCAATTCAATCCATGGTGGAATGCACACATTCAGTCTGAATTCCGTATAAGAGAAACAGTTTGGACTAATTTGCTATTGATGATTAATGAACTGATGCAGGATACAGACCAGTAAATACATGTAACCAGTTCATTAGATGAGCGGGATTCCTAAAAGTGAGAGCAGAGACCAATTTAACTGTCCCTCCCACATGGCCTTTTATCCCTGCTTTGTCAAATCTCCCACCGCTGTTGAAAATATCTCAGGCAGCAACCATAATTTCTCCAGTCATCTTTAGATATTAAATAGTCTCGGCTTTGGAAAAGTCTGGTCCAGTCTCATAGCATACCTTCAACATGTTTTACTATTTCTTAACCTTGCCCTTTTTTTTCATGAAGTTGGAATTTAAGAGCTCACAGGAGGTCAAGGGAAAGAACTATTTGTCTTGGTACTTAGTCGTGGTCCTGCACACTGAATTATTCCAACTGACCATGGCCATCCCCTATCCAGCAGTTTGGTTCTCATATCACACCCTTTCTACTGCTCCAAAAGAAAACTGATCTCAAAGATGAAGAGAATGCTGTGTAAGTGAATGTCAAGAATATGAATAAAGCATTCTGAGAAATCAGTAAGAATGCAAAAGAGAATTTATTTTACCCAATACATGTAACATAAAGGCTAGGATGGCTTCAAAGCAGTCACACAGTGGGGACTCAGGAACTTTTTCAAAATAGCATAGTTTCCATTTTGGATGGTGTTTCTTCCCTTTGGTACTACCTCTTTTCAAAGAATCAAAAATCTTCATGATGAAATTCAGAACTGCATTCTAAAAATAGTATCCCCATTTTACAGATGAAGAAACTGAGGCACAAAAGAGTTAGGTAACTTACCCAAGATCCCAGAACTCGCAAATGGCAGAGCAGGGACACAAACATGGAAAATCTGCTGTTGGAGCCTGTGCTGTTAACTTGTGTGCAGTACTGTCTCTTCTGACTACTAACCAGGCTCGTAAGATGATAGAATATTTTAGAGTGGCAAGTTAAATACTGCTTTGGTATCAGTAATTATAAAGGTATTTTTACCTAGAATGATAATAACCCAGAAGGATGATTACAATAGTGAAAGCTTAAGATGTGCTGAAGCCATTTGGAATTAGAAAAGGGATTTAGGGTGCCTCCTCTCAGCCCAAATATCACCTACAACATCTATACAATCAGTATCATGGGGAGACTTACATTGTCCAATACAATTACTTGAAACTTAAAGGATATTTTCAACAATTGGTTACTTAAGTAACTTCCCTCTCAACTTGCAATTGATCAGTCAGTGATACCACATATGCAATTCAACCTGAGCACATTTTGCTTAAGACATTCTACATCTAAAATATTTTTAGATTGCCAGTGATTCAAGATCTTCATTGGTAACTGCATATTTAAACAGAGTGGTTCCAAAGTGTGTTTCATGGAAAATTAGCTCCTTGATTTGCTCCATAAAAAGATGATTCCATAATCAAATAAATTTAGGAAATGCACATATCGTTTTTCCTTATTATACTTGATATTAATATTAGTATATTTACAACTGTGGGGGGAAGTGAACTAGAGAAAACTTCAGCTAGTTCTATATTTCCCAAGTTCATTTAACATTAGTACATTTTTTTTCTCTTCATAATCCCTAATAAATTCACATGGAACTTGTGTATCTCTAATGCATCCTTTGAGACTAGATCACCCAGGCCATTGGTTGTCCCTGGAGCCATACTGAGAATTTAGGAGAAAACTGGAGGAATCAGACTGGGTAGGAGGCCCAAATTCATTGCCTATGGGTTCTTGAATGGGTCACTTTATTGCTGTGAGGACCAGTTTCTACACCTACAAATAAGAAAATAAGTTACACCAGTGGTTTTTAGACTCTTGGTTTTTAGCCAAGAAGTGCACTGTACAAAGGAATCTTTTTTTAATTGAATCTTTATTGTTGAAAGTATTACATAAGTCTCCCTTTTTCCCTCATTGACCCCTTCTAGCCCTCCCCCACCCCCTGTCCCAGGTCTTCACCACCCTATTGTCTGTGTCCATGGGTTATGCATATAGTACAAAGGATAAAGTAGAGCTATTACATATAGGTGATAAGGATAGGGGCCTGCAATCTCCCCCTGCAAGCTCCCTCTGCTTCATTTCCAACCCCAAGAACAATTTGAAGTTAATAAACTTAATTTTTATCACCCATTATAATCCTAGTTAATTCTATGTTCTAAGCATGGCTCCCTGTCTATGTAACAAAAACTTCTGAGGATATTTATAAGCTGTTAGGAACTGAAATTAATGAATAATGGTTGATGGGATTTTATCCTTTTGGAACTTTTTCAAAATAAGCATATCACCCTTGCATATGAGGGTTTGCTTTTTTAAAAAATATGAGCCAAAAACCTATTTGGCCTGTTGAATGTGCATTGACAATCCAAGTATATCTAGGCCACCCGTGCCATCATTAATCACCCCCGCCTCTGTCACAGCCCCCGAATCACTAGAACAAGAGGCCACAATCATCTGCTAACAGCAAACTCAGAACTGCCTCCCAAGCAGATTTCCACTAAGCCAAAACAAGTTCCTGGAGAGGATAGAAAAGTCCATTAAGTGTCTTCTAGAATTTCTGCATAAATGTAATCAAGACCATCTTATGCAGAATGAGTGTCCCTTAGGACCCTTTAGAGCAGTGGTTCCCAATATGGGGCACATGCCCCACAGGGGGTCAATTTGATTAAGGGGGGAAATTCAGGAATGAGTTATTAACAGTGAATTTTTTTGCATTTCTTATTGTTCTAGGGGCCTCATATGCAGTATATAAGTATATATTGTGACATATTTATGCATTTCAGTTCTCTATTATATGTTTTGAAACTTTATTTGCTATTTTTTATATCACTTCATATTATTATTTTTTAAAATAATTTCTTAGTGATTTCTTCCTCAGTACTTCAACTGTCCTTTCGTTCTTTTATTTTTCTCTTTCATGGATGCCATGTTCTTTGGAAGCTTGTTTAGACCAAGTTAATGGCCTTTTAGGCTTTCTCCACATGAATAGGAGTTCACTTTTTGAATAAGAATTATATGTCACAGAATTATAAGCATCGGGATTTTAGAGATGCTTAGGTGGGGCATGGCCAAAAAAAAGTTGGGAACCACTAGTTTAAAGGGAATGCCCCAAGCCAGTCTGGTGAGGTGATGAGGTGTCTGGCACTCGAAGGGAACTCATGCTCACAAATGTTCCTGGCCAATCCCTTGGGCATGTTACCCACAATCATTCCCTCTAAGTTTCTTGGAGGGGACTCTATAAGTGTATGCTTCTTCTTGCTGCAGGTGCCACCTTTTAGAGAAATGTAGAATAGGTACCTGGAAATTCAAGCAAAAGGCTTTCCTTATATCACATTTATCTAGGAATGCTCAATGATAGAATATGTGAGTCCTCTATTCCCTGCACAGGAAATCCTTACTGCCCTGAGACAGGTGTTGACAAGCCCATAAACCAAAATGTATATAAAGCCATGATTTACAGACTTCAATAGGGACAGTACATCATTGGATTTCACAGCCAACTTAGTTAGCTGATTTAGAGCCATGGGCCCAATTCCAACAAGGGAGACTCTGCACAATGATTCACCAGAGTGATGTGCCCCTCTGACCTCTATGAATGCAACAACCTGCGTGTAATGTTGGAAGCATACGGGGCTTTCCCTACACTTATTCTCAACTGTGCATACCCTGGGCCAGCATAGCAAGAAGCAACAAAAAAATTCATCTGGATGCTCATCCAAACCTGCCCTTCATTGGTGTCTATACAACAGGTATATGGGCAGAAAGTCAGATTTTCTTGTGTTCTAATGGCTTGAACATTCAACATGGTCCCAGTTTACAAGGCTCCACATTCATCACCATTGGAACTTGCCCTTTGTATCCACAGCAGTGGAGCTCTCTGACATCAGCAATAGTATTATGTGTCCCTTTGCTGGTAACAGGCACCTTCTTCCATGTCCAAGTCAGAATATAATGAGAGGCAAAGATGAGCTTTTCATTCTAAGCCGGTATTAGGGTTTTCCAGAGAAACGGAACCAATACAGTGTGTGTGTGTGTGTGTGTGTGTGTGTGTGTGATTTTTCATAAGGCATTAACTCAGATGGTTATGAGGCTGAGAAGTCCCATGATCCACAATCTGCTGGCTGGAAGCCCAGGAAATCCAGTGGTGTAGTTCTGAGAACTGGAAGGTCCATCATGTAAGTCCTGGTTCAGGGCAGGAGAAGACCAATGTCTAAGCGTAAGCAGTCAGCAGAGAGAGTGAATTCCCTCTTCCTTCATCTTTTTTTGTTTTATTCGAGCCCTCAAAGGATTGGATTACCCACTCACATTGGGGAGGGCAATCTGCTTTACCTAGTCCATGGATTGAAATGCCAGTCTCATCCAGACACATGCTCACAGACACACCCAGAAACCATGTTTAATCTGGGCACGCTCTGTCTCAGTGAAGTTGACACATAAAATTAACCATTACCAACCCTCATCCCAGAATCTCAGTATCCTACTGAGGGGGAGAGGCTATTGAGCTCCACTGCTAGAGACCACCTCCTTAGAACTGCACATAGGGGCTCCACCAAGAAGCTGCTGTTAACGATTACCTATTGTCCAGATCAACCCTTTACTTTTTACCTCTCTTAAAAGAATTTCCACAACCCTGACCAGTCGTTCTCAACCTTCCTAATGCCGTGACCCTTTAATACAGTTCCTCATGTTGTGGTGACCCCCAACCATAAAATTATTTTCGTTGCTACTTCATAACTGTAATTTTGCTATTGTTGTGAATCGTAATGTAAATATGTGATATGCAGGATGTATTTTCAGGGGTCGCGACCCACAGGTTGAGAACTGCTGTATGAAGATCCATACCTGCATTCCTCCTTGGAGTTGGCCACCAGCTTTTCCTACACATTCCATAGGTCCTCCATTCCAACCATTCTTCCCTATCTCAAAATCAAGAAAGTAATTCACCCACAGGAGCAACAGACCTGAATTTCTAACACTGAAACTACCTACAAAATTGAAAAGGTTTCAAACCTACAGGAAAAGAGGACCCAAGTATGGAAACATGAATATCTGCCCTATTTCTGACTTCATGAATACAGCCAGCACCATGTTCCTGAGAATATCCAAAAGGCAGCTTCCAGCATCAGCCTGGGGCCCTAAGACATGCCATAGCAGCTCATTTGCTCACAAACCCAACCCATTATTCTGTGTCAGGCCTCTGAATCTGCATGTCGCTTGCTTGGTAATCCAGCTCATTATTACTTGGTTTTTTGCTCTTTTCATTTTGTGACACAGCAGACTCTCTTCTCTAGATTACCTCTCTCCTTACCTCCACAACACACCCCTAACTTCAATTTTTATTTTGACTACATTTGCACTTCAATTTTTGCCTTGATTACATTTCTGAGTACTGCTCCAAAAATAGGCACTCCCTTAGCCTGGTTGCAGGGGGCAGTACTAACCTGCCTGCTCCTTTAAGGAAATGGATCAGGTGACCTATTGGCAATTCACAGCAATGGAACTCCATTGTCAACTAAATCTGCTCATCCAGGCACTCCCTCGATTCCAAGCTTGAGAGAAGTGCTAAGACCAAGTCCCTGCCCAAGCTTCAACTCTAGTTTTGTATTAAGTAATTAGATTTTCTTTGGGAAATAGTTCTAAAAAATAAAATTAATGCTGAGAAGATTCCTTAATACTATTTCTATAATTGGCCCATGAGAAACTTCCTCTGACAACTTCTAAAACAAGAGTAGGATTGCCCCACCCTCTTTTACATACTCATTCAAAGTCAACATATCCAAAGTTGAACTCCACTCTCTGCATCCAAACATACCACTCCTTCTGTTCTCTCTCACTAAACAGCATTACCTTTTTTCAAATTGCCTAGTGTAGACTCTCAAGTCTTTCTACTGTCTTCCCTGTCTCTCATTCCCAATATCCAATCATCATGTTCTATCAATTCTATCTTCTACATTTCCCCCAAATCTATCCACTTTCCTCATCTCAGGCACCATCATCTCTTTCCTAGATGACTATATAGACTCCTGACCAGACTCTGCTTTCTATTTCCATCCCTGCTCCCACTTCACCTGACTGTCATTATATAACTAAGGTGATATTTGTAAAACACAAATACGTCTGTGTTATTCCTCTGTTCAAAATATTTCCACCATTCCCTACCGTGCTTAGAATAAATACTACGCAGGTCATACAAAATATTCATGATGTGGGTTTACCTTCTCTCCATCTGCATTTCCCCCCATTCCTCTCCTCTCACTGTACAGCATTCCCTGAGTGACTCTGCACATGCTGTTCCCCACTCGCTGGAATATTCTGCCTGCCCTGCCATCTCTTTACCTGTCCAACACTGTTCATTATTCTAGTATCAACTTGACTCCTACTTCTTCCAGGAAGTCTCCCTCCAATCATCCCACGTACCTCCAGATGTAGCTTCCTGTGTGTTCCTCCTACATCCTGGGCTTAAACCAATTGCAGCACTTATCCTACTATATTGTAAATGTCCATAAAACCAGGAATTACCTGTAATTTCAATGACACCCCACCCCAATGATTTAAGGACAATTTTTTGCTCACTGCTTCATCTTCAAACCTGAAAGAGTAGCTGCAACAAATAAGTTCCCAATACAAATAGGTTGATGAATAAATGAATATTGACATTGACCTCCTAGAGACGGTCCATCATTATCATTTTAACCTGACTTCACCTATGTGAGAGAAGCTGGACAGGGTCACACTGGATGGTTTGCTCTCAGCACAGCATTTCACCGCAGGAACACCACCTAGTATGTTTACTCCTAGGAAGCATCATCAGTGTTTCCCCCTCATGTCCATGGAAGACACACTTCTTTGGGATAAGTCTAAGTTCAAGGTAGACTTGATGCCTAGACTTGATGTTATGGAGAATGTTACCAGATGCATAATCCTGATGGAATGCTGAATAGATCACACTGCTGCATTTTTCCATTATTTGTAAATCAGAAAAAAGATTGCACATTATTCTCTTCCCTACTTTAAAATGTATCCAGCCTGGGGAAATTAAGGAGAGCACCAATTCAGAAAACAGTCTGGTTCTGCTATGAAATATTTTCACTAAACTGCCCTATTTTATATGATGAACTACTTAATGATATAACTCAGGAATATACCTCCTAAAATACCACTGAATATATAGCATTGCTCAAAATTTTTGACAGTACCTCAGTGAAATACATCAGCAATTCATTCTCTAGCTCTGAAAGGTTGAAGATCAGTGACTAAATCATGTAAGTGCTCATCAAGTAATTATGTTATTAAAGTGACATAAATCAGTCAGTGCACATCTTGCCTTTGTCTTTGGATTCTTTGTCTTCCCCATATTACTAGTCAAAACACTATTTTCAGAATCATTCTCAGGAATTAAGAAAGCTATATTTAAATAATGTTAACAGGAGTGACATAAAGCTGCATGAAGGAATCAGAGAAGTCTAAGGCTACACCCCCTTGCACTTATCAGGGGGAAATAGCAGCAGTCTGAATGTGGAATTCTAAGTCTTTTGTTACAGAGCCACAACCTTAATAATCTTTAAATCATTTTTCCCTTATCATTGGAACTTTTAACTCTTGTTGTACATAATGATGATTATAATTTCTCAAGAACAAAAATAGTTACAAAAATATATTTATGATAGCCAAATAAAGGATGAGGTAATCATTATCAATTAGAATTGTGCAAAGGAGTTTTTATTCTTTCAAGTTTAATTCAGAAATATTTAAAATCCTAATTTTCAACTGAATTTGAGCTTGGGGAAGTTTGAAGTTTCTTCACAAAAACCAAAGTGACCAAGGGAATTATTTTCCCCCACCCCCCCCAAAAGTCATTTATTTAGATTTCCTGACTGTGGTAATAACTTGGAAACTAGATTTAGGGAAATTCAGTGTGTGGGGGTAGGTATAAGACTGACTCAGAAGTCTATCCTTCAGGGAAGAGGACCCTACCAAAATCAGAAAGCCTTTTACTGGCCATTCAAAACCCACTGGCACATCAGACACTTTTAAAGATAGCTATTAGAAGTGCAAACAGTAAGCCATCTCTGATTATCATGAGCAAAATAAACAAAATGATGTCTACTCTAGGAGATATGTTTTTAGTTCAAAAAAAAAAAAAGAAGTCCACCTTACTTCAGAAGCATTTCAAAGATGATCTACCATCTTTTAGATAGAGTTATTGCCAGGAAAGATAAGGATCAGAGATGAAAGAACACTCAATTTGTCCAGGAAGAAGTCATTAGAGCTTCTTTGGTAAGTACCATTTCAGTGTAGAGGATAGTGACAAAGTAGTTGGGAGAAGGTCAAGAGAAAGTCAGAAGTGAGGAAGTGATTCAAACAACTGATGGGTTTGGAATAGATTGAAGGGAAGGTTTATAGTTGAAGACTGAAGAAAAGTTAATGGATTTGGGAGGGGAGGGATTTAATAAAAAAGAATTAAGGTTAAAAGATAACAGAGAGTTTCAGAGGAAAGTTACGGGAAAAGAACACAATAGAGAGCAGTTTATTCTGCCCAGAGTTCTGGAGGGGTGAAAAACATGGATATGAAGGCACAAACAAGAGAAAAGATAGAAAAAAATAAGACAGAAAAAGAAAGGCAGCATGAGGGAATAAAGAAAAACAGAGAAGAGAACAATGAGCGGAGACCTATCTGGAGAACTTGGACACTCATGTCTTAAATGAGCGCCTGAAGCAAAAGCAAGGGTAAAAACTATCAACTTTCAAGAGAGATTTGGAGGAAGCTGTAAAAGGTCTTGGGCTAATGTTAATAAACTGATCAAAAATAGACCCAGAGTCACAGAAGCATGAACAGACTGTTGAACCTCAGAGGGAAGGCAGGGGAGGGTGGGTGGTAAGAGATCAACCAATGAACTTGTAGGCATATACTAGTATGCATAACTCATGGAAACAGACACCTGGGTGGTGAGGGCCTGGGAGGAGGAAAGGGGAGGATAAGAGCAGGCTGGAAGAGGTTAGTGGGGAGAAAAGGAGGGCTATGTAATACTTTCAACAATAAAGATTTTTTTAAAAACAAACAGGATTGGGATGGACTGTTTTATAAGATTACAGCAAAAGTTGCAAAAGCAAAGAGGAAATTTTTGCTGTTTTACTGAAGGTGTTTTCCCAGAAGATACACTCTCCCCCACCAGGAAGGGCAAAACAAAATGAACACAGGAGGATGCAATACTGACAATCCAAAGGTAGGAATGCGTAAAGCAAACATGAAGACAAAAGAATAAGAGAGTTCAGGCAAGAAAAATGAAACTTTTTATGTGGTGAGCAGGGGTAAGGGATCAAGGGAATGAGAGGGCGCCCTCTGGACAGAGAAACATGAAAACTAAATGTCCCTGAAACATAATATTGTTTAGTTCACCTTACCCTGGGTAAAATAATTTCAAAACAAGAGGGAATTTAACCATGACCTTGTAAGACTTTTCTATAGGTTAAAATAGCTTGGAACATAGGTCACGATTGGCCAATATTCCTAATACACTGCATCCCATGATGGTGTGCAATTTCATCTGGTATTTAAAACAAACTTCCCATCAGCTCCAGCATGAACAAAGTTGACAGTCAATTTCCTTCCCCACCACCTTCAGAATACACTCACATGTATGGCTTTGTTCCTGTTCAATTTTAAGATTGCCTTCAATGTTTTTCAAAATGTTCCAATCCAACACCTTAGTGTAAAGTGACGAAGGAATGTTTGGAGCTCTTCACTAACACCTGGATAGCTCAATCTAGTTTTGTCTTAAGCTCTCGGCAGTCTATCACTTCCTTTGTCATTTTGTGAAGATGCTGACACCAGCTTAGAAGGCATTTCATCACAGTACTAGGACTTCAGGTGGAAAGGGGGAAGAACATGGCTTTCCACAGACTGAATTCAAATCCCAGTTCTATGATGCTGGGCAAGTTTCCTGTCCTCTCTGAGCTTCTATTTCATCACCTATAAATTTGGGACAATAAAATTTACCTCCTCAGTTGTCATAACATTTACCTCCTGGTTGTTATAAATGAGATTGTGTATCTATATATATAAAACTCCAGCGACCACAATGCCGTAACGACCGTAATGACCGGTAGCTATGGCGCCCACTGTGGCCAGCAAACCGGTCTGATCAGGGGGTGGGGATGGCCAGCCAACCTCCTGCGGCCCCTCCCCCTGGCCGGCCTGCCCCTGATCGGCCCGCCCCACCATGATAGGCCTGCACCCCCTCCCCCTGGTCAGCCCTGCCCCTGATTGCACCCCCCAACCCAGTAGGGGGCAGGGCCAGCCGGCCAACCTCCTGCAGCCCCTCCCCCTGGCTGGCCTCACCCCTGATCACACCTGCCAACCCAATAGGGGCCGGGGCCAGTGGCCAACCTCCTGCAGCTCCTCCACCCACCGGGCCCCACCCCAGATCACCTCCCCACCCAAGATCACCTCCCCACCCCAATCAGGGGCAGGGACAGCAGCCAACCACCCATGGCTCCTCCCCCAGGCCACTGGCCCCCAATCGGCACCCCTAACCCCATTTGGGGGCGGGGCCAGCTGGCACACCACCCACAGCCTCTCCCCATGGCCTGCCCCACCCCCGATTGGCTCCTCAACCCCAATTGGGGGCAGAGCCCACTGGCCAATCGCCCACAGCCCCTCCCCACAGCTGGCCCGGCTTTGATCGGCCCCGATGGGGGCGGCGGCCAACCAACCTCCTGCCATCTCCTCCTCCCGACAGGCCCAGCCCTGATCCACTCTGATTGGGGCCAGGCCAGCTGGACCCCACCCGTGCACAAATTTGTGCACTGGGTCTCTAGTAAATTATAATTTACAAATTTCTTGGCACATTGTAGTTCTCATAAATGGCAATAATTACTGTTATTCACTTTTCTAAGGCATGAGAATCTCACCTAGCTGCAAGTCTTCTTGTTATGAGTCACTCCATAAAACTCTAACCATACCTGAAGCTAACATAATATAGTAGAGTTATTACTGGACAGCCCCCTCAGTCAGAGGAGGTGGGCTGACCCTCCTTTCTTATGAGCTCTTGTCAATCTCATAAGGAAGATTTCAGATGAGTGACAGACAGCAGCATTGTAGCAAATCAAGCAAACTTATTAAAAATACACTTGGCATATAGCACAAGTGGGCACCCAGCTAGTCTGAGCTCCTTGCCTGGGTGGTTTAGGGGTTTTCTATTTTTCTGTCTACAGGTGTCACAGTTCCTCTGCCAGATATCTTGGGCAACTGACTAGACTTCAAGGCCCCCCTTTTACTTTGTTGTAGCTTTTCCCAGAATTTATGAGAACATCTGGTGATTTTATTTCCGCAAATCTTAAGACTGCTGACTTCTTTGTTCAGTGGGTGAGATAAAATTCCCTCCTCTTTCCCCCTCCATATTCTCTGGTTAGGGAGGAGAAGTATTAACCATTTGTCCTCAAGTGTCCTTGGTTGTGGAAGATAAGGTCTTGCACGCTGGCTGCCAGCTTCTGAAACTGTTTGGCCTTGTTTAATTTTCTTGTCTCATTTTCTCCTTCCACTTGCCCAGGAATTTTCCTAGCTTCTTGCTATCCTGCCACATTAATATCTACCTCAGAATCTTTCTCAATTCTCTGCTTTTAAGAAGCTATTAATGACAAATCTACTGAAGCTAATAATAAAACAGAAACGGACAAAGATAATGGGCTTCCCAGTCATAGAGACGAGTTTATCATTTTATTCTCTGCACAACTTTGGACCTTTAACCTCTATAAACTTTAGATTCTTCTCCATTGGAATGGGAATAATACTCCGCTCAGCAGTTTGTTGCAAGGTCAAATGAGTTTACATACTAAACTAGAGAGGCAAGAAAGATGACTGGTGAATATCTCTCTTCCTCCTTCTCCCATGCTCTCTACCTGTCTAAATATCATGCACACTTCTCCAGGCCTCCTTGGCCAGGCTAGCCCATGCTGACAAGTCTCCTCTCTTGCCCCTCTAGCCATCTGCATTTTCATCCTGGACACTCAATCAGTTGGGTTGTCCTGCTGTGTCGACTTAACTCTCCTTAGATCCCCTGGTCTCACAAGTGTTTGACCTCTCATCTCCATTAACATCCACCTCCCCCACATTGGTCAGTTCCTCCTGATACAGCTCTGCTTCATACTCCAACTTTCACACCTATCCTGAAAGTCTGCTCTAAGTACAAATGTCTGGTCTCCTGCCTCTGATTCTTGACCTTGCAAGTCTGTTTACCACTCTCATGAGCATGAATCCTCCCAATTCTCCTGATTTTTTTTTTAGTCCATCAGCCTCCTCCTCTCTTTCTTTACCGTCCTGCCAAGACTGTCCCACCCCCACCCTGCCCATAGTCATTCAGAGAAGCACTAGACACAAGCCTGGACCCCTGAGCCACGCGTCTCCGGCCACTCCTTCCATGCCAAGCACCAGACCACTATGCGCCCTCCTTGGTTCCCAGTCCTGCAATTTGAGACCTGGAGACTTTACGTTTTTCAGGGAACCATGTACCACCATTCTCCACTTACTAATTCTGCTCTTAGACAACAGTGTCAGAGTAAAATAAAAATCACAACCTTTAAAAAAGCAGATTCCTAGGCCCCACCCCAAATTACTCTGAGACGATCTAGCATAAAACCCAGGGATATGTGTTACCTAAAGCAGGATTGGGAAGACTACTGTCCATAGGACAATTCTAGTCCACTATGGGTTTTTATACCGCTCCTGAGCTAAGAATGTTTTTACAGTCAAATTGAGAAGAAGGTACAGATACTTCCCATATACCCCTGACCCCCACACATGCACAGCCTTCTCCATTATCAACATCACTCACCAGAGTGGGACAGTTATTATAATTGATAAACTTACATTGGCACACCATTATTACCCAAAGTCCATGGTTCATACTAGGGTTCATTCTTGGTGTTGTTCATTCTATGTGTTTGGACAAATGTATAATGACATGTTATCAATCACTATAATATCATACAGAATATTTTCATTGCACAACATTAATTCAGTTTTGTTGAAACACAGCCACATTCATTGTTTATGTATTACCTATGGCTGCTTTCATGATACAAAAGCTAAGCTGAGTAGCTGTACTTTCCTTCACAGTAATCTACATGTGATCTCTTATAATTAGGTATGCACTAATATCTATTGAATTAGCGAGTGAATTCATTCTCTTTTATTCCATTCCTACTGTCACTACCCTGATTGAGCCTCTGGTACCCTCTCACATGGTCTATTTCACAAGTTTCCTAACCCACTTCCTCACTTTCAGTCTTCTCCAAACATGGCTGCCAGGTTCATTTTCCTAATGCAGACTTCTGGATCATGTCCTTATCTTATTCAAAAACCTTCTAATTTTCAGAGAATTGAACCAAACCTATGAACTTGGAATTCAAAGCCCCCACAATAGAAATTCAATGTGTCCTGAATCATCTTTTAAGCTTATTATTTAATAACCCCAAACCCAACATGACCTTTCTTTATGTTTTGGTTCCCAAACGCCTCATGTTACAATCTTTCATCTTTTCAAGTTTTGCTTTCTCCATAATATCTTTCTTGCTCCTACATGGATGAATCACTTTTGATCTTCAATATTTTAATCCAATAACTTTTGATCATCAGCATTAAAATCTACATAGAACTTTGATGAGCCATAATATTTCCAATCTATTACTGTTATTAGTGATTGGTCTTATTGAATAATCCAGTCTACAAACTCCCTGAGAGCAAGAACTATGCATTCTTCATCTCATATTCCACCTCATAATGCATTTTTAATGAACATTCAGTAAATTAATAGTTAATTATGTGTTTCATATGTATTGAACTGCTTTGCAATTCAATTATCTCCCATATAAAAAAAAAACTCTCCTTGCCCTAGTTGATGTTGCTCACTGGTTGGGTTCAATTCCTGGTCAAGGGCATGCATCTGGGTTGCAGGTTCTATCCCTGGCCCTGGTCGAGGCACATGTAGGAGGCAACCAATCAATGTGTCTCTCTCACATCGATGCTTCTCTCTCCCTTCCTTCCACTCTCTCTAAAATTAATTTAAAAAAATACACACACACACACACACACACACACACACACACATACACTAGAGGCCTGGTGCACAAAAATTTGTGCACTCAGGGGGGTCCCTCAGCCCGGCCTGTGCCCTCTCCCAGTCTGGGACCCCTCGGGGGATGATCACCTGCTGGTTTAGGCCCGCTCCCTGGGGGACTGGGCCTAAGATGGCAGTCAGACATTCCTCTGGCAGCCCAGGAGCCCTCGGAGGATGTCCACTTGCCAGCGGGGAGCAGGCCTAATCTGCAGTCGGACATCCTTAGCGCTGCTGAGGAGGCGGGAGGGGCTCCCACCACCACCGCTGTACTGGCAGCCATCAGCCTGGCTTGTGGCTGAGCAGAGCTCCCCCTGTGGGAGCGCACTGACCACCAGGGGGCAGTTCCTGCATTGAGCATCTGCTCCC
This sequence comes from Myotis brandtii, assembly GCF_000412655.1. Taxonomy (NCBI): domain Eukaryota; kingdom Metazoa; phylum Chordata; class Mammalia; order Chiroptera; family Vespertilionidae; genus Myotis; species Myotis brandtii. The sequence goes on along the minus strand of NW_005354464.1, from coordinate 1,045,377 downwards.
TGGTGGTCAGTGTGTATCACAGTGACCAGTCATTCCCAGTGGTTCTGCTGTTAGGGTCAATTTTCATATTACCCTTTTATTATATAGGAGTGCCTGGCCAGCCTGGGTGAGGGGCTGAGGGCTGTTTTCAGGCTGGCCACACCCCCTTCAGGGTGGGGGGGGTCCTGCTGGGGTACCTGGCCAATCTGGGTGAGTGGCTGATGGCAGTTTGCAAGCTGGCCAAGCCCCCCAGTGAGGACCCTCACCCCATGAGGGTGTGGCCAGCCTGGGTGAGTGGCTGATGGCTGTTTGCAGGCTGGCCACAGCCCCTTCAGGGTGGGGGTCCCCCCTGGGGGGCCTGGCCAGCCTGGGTGAGGGGCTGATGGCTGTTTGCAGGCTGGCCAAGCCCCCCAGCAGGGACCCTCACCCCATGAGGGTGTGGCCAGCCTGGGTGAGTGGCTGATGGTTGTTTGCAGGCTGGCCACAGCCCCTTCAGGGTGGGGGTCCCCCCTGGGGGGCCTGGCCAGCCTGGGTGAGGGGCTGATGGCTGTTTGCAGGCTGGCCACAGCCCCCAGCCACCCAAGCTCCCAGTGGAGGCTGGCTGGAAGCAGGTATCTAGGATTTATTTATCTTCTATAATTGAAACTTTGTTGCCATGAGCGGAGGCCACAGCCAGCTCAGGGCAGGCGGGAAGCTTGGCTTCCTCCATCGCCCGGGCAACCAAGCCTCCTGCTTGCTCCAGCTCCGTGGCTGCCGGCTGCCATCTTGGTTGGGTTAATTTGCATATAGTTGCTCTGATTGGCTGGTGGGCATGGCTTGGACGTAGCAAGGGTATGGTCAATTTGCATCTCTGTCTTTTACTAGTGTAGATATGTTCATACATACATACATACACACACACACACACACACACACACACACACACACACACACTTGGGTGAGGATTAAAAAAAAAACCTCTCTCTTAATTTCCTAGTTTTACTCCATTTCTGACCATGGTGAACGTGCCTTTTCCCAGTGAAGCTACCTGAAAGGATTGTCCACAGTTGCAGCTTCCTCTCTCTTACCTTCCACTCTCTTCTTAGCCCCCACAATCTGGCTTCCACACCATCCCTCTACCTAAAATGCTCTTGCAAAGTCAACCACAAACTCTTTGTTGCTAAATACACTGTGTCCTTCTTGTTCCTTAACTTACTTAACATTTATATTGAAACATGGTCCCAAGTTTCTGTCTTAAGCCCAGAACTCACCTGAGCTTCATATTTACATATTCAGTTCTGTACTAGACATCCTCACCTGAGTGTCAAACTCAGGAGAGTGCTCAATAAATATCTGTTGAATAAAGACTATCTCCCAAGCTTGCTCTTCTTGGTCCAGATCAGTTCCTTAACCTATTTACCATATGCCATCTTTCAAATAAATATGTAAAATATCATGCTTTTCCCCCACCCCAGTACCAACTACATTCTAACATAGTTGCTCATCCTTCACCCAGAAAGTTGAGAATGACTGACCCTCTACACATTCCCATCAGACATCACACCAAGATGATTCTGTGAAGCATTAATTTCTGATGTTTAAACTATTAAAACAATAATTTTTAAATTATAATATTAAATATGTTCATAGGTCTTTTGAAATAATATACAGCAACCTGATGATCCTGCTGCCCCTTGGGGGTGAGGGACTAGGGTCACCCTTTCCCTCCTGCTACTTATCCTCCCAACTGATAATCCCAGGGCTAGAGGCTCTCTAAGGCAGACTGCAGAGCTAAAACTATCGCTCTAAAATCTTTAAATGTTTTTGACCCCCAGAATTTTCCTTTCTTCTCCCTCATCCTCCATCCCCTGCCCTCCCTTCATACTTCTATTCCCTCCCCTTTCATTTTCTTTTCTTTTTTCCACCATATTGATCGTGGATTATGCTATTCCTGTGGGCAGCTGAATTATTTTTTTTTCTGGAGGCCAGAGAAGTAACTTTTTGAATTTTGGAATTTTCTATGAGGAAATATGAGTGACTATTTCCTTGGCCATGCCTAGTTGTCCAAAACAGAAAACATTTTCCAAGTTGTTTTAGGGAAGTCATCCAAGCAAGGTTGAAAAGAGAAGTTTGCTATGTGCCTAAAAGGCCTTATTTCCAGATCTGGCTTCCCAAAAGACAAGAGTAATCCTGAATTTGTGAATGAGTCTTAGCCAAAATCAAACTTTCTGCATAGCAGAGCTGGGGGGAGGTTGGGTGGGGGAAGGTCTTCATTTTCCTTGCACTCACATCCTCATTTCACTGAGTCCTGCTGGCTCCTGACTTTGAACTGTCAGGATGCTAAACTACTCCACTGGATGAAGTACTTTGCCCTTTCTTCAGTTTATAAAATAAATTGAAAATAGCTATGGGGTATTTTCTTTTGTCAGCACATTTTTTGTCACTATACCCATGTCTCTTCACCCCCAGTGATCTAGCATATATTTGTTAAGAGAGCTTCCCCTTCCAATGAAATGAATTGTATGCACATTATTAAATCTGTTCATGTAACTCTCTTAGTGGGAGAAAAGATATGTAATCATTCATACTGGTTTCAGAGCACTTTATAAGGAGTCTGTGAACATCAAAAGGCATTTATTTTCAGCCTCCAATTTGCTCTTGTAGGACATATTCATTAGAGCTATGACAATATAGGCAATTTTAGATGGCTGGCAGATTGGACATCTTCTCGTAAAAGAGCTACATTGGCTGACAATTAAGTTCAAGCCTCAAGAACCTCATAACATCAACTGTTTAAGCCAAAAAGCAGAAGCAAAGAACTCAATATCTCAAAAGAAATCCTATGCAGAAAATACACTGGTGCGCAGGCAAATGACTCACTGAAAGCTTTCTAAACCTGGGGTTTCAAGCATTTTGTAGAATGTTTCTCAACTTTCACCCCATGTCCCTCACTCCAAACAAATTATATGTATTGAGCCATTGGAGTTGATTCCTGCACTTTGCTCTTTAAACTTTCTAAAAAGAGTACATGGGAGCTGAAGTAATGAAAGTCCTATTACCTAATCACATGATTCAATGTATTTCTACAAGTCTAAACCTTTGTGATAGTAAAACTAAAGACTTGGTTTTCATTTATCAGTGTGTGGCCTCTTTCTAGGTGTTAGCATTCTATTATCATTTAGGTACACTTGACATTGCTCATTTAATATGTAAATTAATAATATAGTGTTCCTATTGTAGTGTACAATGGAATTTATGGGACACAACTGAAAAAGGAGACTGAAATTTATTTCTAGCATTAAATTACTAGATAAATTGTTTCTCCTGCCTTCACTTCTTTTCTCATTCTTATATTCCCCTTTTCCTCTATCCTTGACTTTCTGTTCAAAGCTCCCACACAAACTACCATGTTCTAAGTTTTGCAATGAAGGGGGGGGGGGGGGGGGGGGGGGGGGGGGGGGAGCCTATAGACAAAAGCATAATGAAATCCCCTGTTCTATCCATTGATGGAGATGCTGTCTCCTGGATCCTCCATGAAGTCCCACTGAAGAATATTCTTTCAGAAGTAAGTGCCTGAAGAGCTGGTATGTTTTCCTCAATAGAAAACCTGTAGTGGGATATTTTTTTTCAATGGCAACATAATCCTCACTACTATTAAGCCTGACAAGAACTGTTACCAGCAGGCTTATGGCATGGGGCTTAGATATGCAAATTCCATTTTAGGAGCCGGGCAAAAACATATTGCTCTTGCATAAGAAAGGTGTGAGGACTTCAAAGACTGAGAGAGAAAGAGGTATCCAGGAATAGAAGAAAAGAGCTAAGGAAGCTGGGTGGAGTATGATGAAGGGTCAAAGAGAGAAAGCTCCAGTCTTGGCAAAATAAGAGGGCACTTTACAGACCAGAGTATTCAATAGGGATGTTCAAGTGGTGGAATATGCAAAGTGAACTCTCCCCACCCCCATTTCTCCCTCAATAAAATCTATACTGCTCACTCACTCTTCTGTGAAAGTGCATTCTATTAGGGAACCTCAATGAAGAGCTGAGATCTGCAACTGTGAGTCGGCCTTTGACAAAACAGAAAGAGGTTATGCATGTGCAGGAGACTGCTGGGACAGCTGACATCAGTGTTACCCAAGGAAGGCCCAGGCTACACGGGTCAGAGAGACTCAGATTTCATCCACATAGCCACATGCTGTTTGTGAAATCAGAGGCCAGTCACTGAAGTTCTTTGATTCTACATTTTTTCCACTGTAAAATAGGAGTAATGATAGACGGTTTGAGGGTTGTTGCAAGGATTAGGGCTAATCTATAATAATAAAAGTGTAATATGCTAATTAGACCAGACATCCTTCCTGATGACCTTCTGGATGAAGCCGGGGCTGTGAGGGAAGCCTGTGTCCCGGGTGCCGGAAGAAAACCCAGGTCCTGGGTGCCAGAGGGAAGCTGGTGCCGGCAGCCGGGGGAAGGAAGGCCTACTCTTGCACGAATTTTGTGCATCGGGCCTCTAGTCCTATCTAATTAAGAGGGGAATATGCTAATTGACCCTCATGCCATTGCAAAGATGGCGGCACCCACTGCCAATAAGGAGGGAATATGCTAATTGACTGCCACACTCTCAAAGATGGTGGCACCCACAGCCAATAAGGAGGGAATATGCTAATTGACTGCCATGCCCTTAAAGATGGCGGCGCCCACACCACAAGATGGCTGGCAGGGGAGGGCAGTTAAGGGCAACCAGGCTGGCAGGGGAGGGCAGTTGGGGGCAATCTGGCCTGCAGGGGAGCAGTTAGGCGTCAACCAGGCTAGCAGGGGAGTGGTTAGGGGGTGATCAGGCTGGCAGGCAGGTGAACAGTTGGGAGCCAGAATCCCGGATTGTGAGAGAGATGTCCAATTGCCTGTTTAGGCCGGATCCCTGTGCAGGGGATCGGGCCTAAACCGGCAGTCGGACACCCCCTGAGGGGTCCCAGATTGGAGAGAGTGCAGGCTGGACTGAGGGACACCCCTCCCCAGTGCACGAATTTCATGCACCAGGCCTCTAGTCTACACTAATAAAAGAGAAACATGGTAATTAGCGTACGACCGCTACCCTTCCCATTGGCTAATCAGCATATCCTTATGCAAATTAACTGTCAGCCAAGATGGCGGCCAGCAGCCA
>NW_005354464.1:1023580-1039581 GCF_000412655.1 Myotis brandtii | reverse complement strand
GGGGTAGAGCCATAACCTCCCCATCGGTTCTGCCCTGAGTGTGACAGTGGCGGCGCCCCAACCCCCTGATCGGCCCTGCTCTGTGGGTGATAGAGGGCGGCGCCCCAACCCCCTGATCCGCCCTGCTCTGTGTGTGACAGGGGGCAGTGCCCTAACTCCCCTATCAGCCCTACTCTGTGCGTGACAGGGGGGAGCTTCCCAACCCCCTGATCGGCCCTGCTCTGTGCAACAGGGGGGAGCTCCCCAACCCCCTGATGGGCCCTGCTCTGTGCATGACAGGGGGCAGCGCCCCAACCCCCTGATTGGCCCTGCTCTGTGCGTGACAGGGTACAGAGCCCCAACCCCCCTAATTGGCCCTGCTCTGTGCGTGACAGGGGGTAGCGCCCCAACCTCCCCATCAACCCTGCCTTGAGTGTGACAGGGGGCGGTGCCCCAACCCCCCAATCGGCCCCACCCTGAGCATGACTGAGGGTGGCATCACAACCTCCCAATCCACCCTGCTCTGTGCATGACAGGGGGCGGCGCCCCAACTCCACAATCAGCCCTGCTCTGAGCCTGACCAGGGGCTGCACCTAGGGATTGGGCCTGCACCCAGGAGCACAGGAGCAGGCCTAAGTCAGCAGGTCGTTATCTCCTGAGGGGTCCCAGACTGCGAGAGGGCACAGGCCGGACCCCCCCCCCGAGTGCACAAATTTTTGTGCACCGGGCCTCTAGTATGTATATAATACTCACTATAAGGAAGTTACTCTTTGAATAATGATTTTCCCCCCCATTTTTATTTTAGCTTGCTGAAAACCCTGAGCCAATTTTGTTACTAAAAACAAACACAAAACACAAAAAAAAACTTTGAAATGTATGACTTTTGTATGTATGCTGTTCTTTTTTTCCTGAGTTTATATTTTCTCTATTGCTAATTGTTTAGTCATTCTTTTGTGTTATACTACAACCTGCATCAAAGCCCTTGTTAAAAGTGGCATTATAGCCCTAGTTGGTTTGGCTTCGTGGATGGAGTATCAACCTGCGGACCCAAGGGTCCGGTTTGATTCCGGTCAGGGGCATGTACTAGGGTTGCAGGCTCCTCCAATTGATGTGTTTCTCTCACATTGACATTTCTCTCTGTCTTTCCATCTCCCTTCCACTTTCTCTAAAAATCAATGGAACAATATCCTCAGGTGAGGATTTAAAAAATAATAATAATAAAGGTGGCATTGCATAAATAGAGTTTTTCTGTCTTCTATGCTCCCAGGTATCCCATACTGAATTTTACAACAGGATGGGAGTTGGTGCATTTTCTTCCAATTCAGATGCTGCTCCATGCTTAATGTTTCATGGAGTTGTTGGGCCAATTTTAGGAATTGGCATTGATCAAAACCTGCCCTGCATTCTCTTGCCTTGTCCCTTTTGTCATCAAAAGTTGGCTCCTATCTTGGATTAGCGATGAAGCAGTATCTGTAGAAACTTGGTCTGGTCTATTTTGTCATTATGTCATTACCAACTAAGCTTACCAGACCCAACCATCATATTCATGTCAAAGAAAGGAAACAAGCAAGGGACAGGTAACATTCCCATGTGGCACCTGAGGGAGGTGAGGCCCAAAACAGCCACCGATCAGCCCAGAGACACATTGATATACAACTGGAATTGAAACCAGGTCACCCACTTTCCTGTATTCTGAACGCTGGAGAATGTGACCTCTTAGCACACACGGATTAGTCAAGCAGTCTGTGCAGTACCTCAGCTTGCCAGTACATCGAAGCATCGACATATTTACTTGATCCTGCTGTAGATTACAAAAGAACAATTTCCAGATAATAGCTTCTCTTTGCAGAAGAATTGGGACTGTGCAAGCTTCATCTTCATCTTTGGGTTCTATTTCTAGTCTGTGATAGGACTGAAACCTCAATACGATCACTGTAATGGAACGTTAGCACCCAGCTCCTGACACAAAGCCCAAGGAAGTTCTAATTTTACAAAAAGGAAAATGGCCCTAACTGGTTTGGCTCAGTGGATAGAACATTGGCCTGCAGACTCAAGGGTCCCAGGTTCGATTCCGGTCAAGGGCATGTACCTTGGTTGCAGGCACATCCCCAATAGGGAGTGTGCAGGAGGCAGCTGATTGATGTTTCTCTCTCATCGATATTTCTCTCTATCCCTCTCCCTTCCTCTCTGTAAAAAATCAATAAAATATATATTTTTTTTAAAAAAAGGAAAACGGCATTAACGTCAATCTCAGATGCGTTGGAGTCCTTACAAAGGTTCCCTTCCCCTTTCCTCTAATAATTTTTGAAGCTGCCACAAAAGTCTTGGTTTCTAAACTTTCCAGGAGTGGCATTTTGTTTGTCTTTGTTTTTGTTTTTTGGGTTGGTTTTTTTTTTTTTTTTTTTTTTGGCTTATCAAAGAGTAAAGCGTGTGGTATATTAGTTGCTATATCCAAGAATATGAGGCCTGCATGCAAATTATTTGAGAAGGTTTCCCTTGCCCCAGCGGTTAGGTGGGGAATATCTAAACTCCAGTTTCCCAAAATGCAGGTGCTCACAGAATCATGTTTGTACTTACGCTGAAGGGGAGGAGGAACATTCATTGCTCCACTAACAAAAGCTTTGAGACAGTTCATCCTTGATGAACTGAGCAGACAGGAACCTTAGCTGATTTCTAGGTGAGATGATCTTTTCCGTAACTTGCCTTTACAGAGATTCCTTCCGACTACACCAAGGCAAAGGACCCCCAGCTCTGACCAAAAGTACTTAAACGTAACACAGAAGATACATTTCACAAAATGCTTACAAGACATGAAACCAGGAAGCCAAAGACAAAGCATTACTACCCAGACGCTAATTTGGATTAGCAATGAAACAAGGACGCTCCTAAATAATAAACTTTCTCTTGAAGAATCAAAAAAAACAGCAACAATCCCAATTTAACCACAATCTTTATATAATCTTAATATAAAAGGGAATGAAATCAATATTATGAAAGAATTCTGCATAACTGGTGTAATGATTGCACCTCTCAAACAATAGTTCTATTCTAGGGTGCGCCTCTGTCCATCTAAGATTGTAGGCAATGATCGCAACAGCACTGGACCGATCCTCGAGAACATCCCGTTTGTATGGACAACATGACAATCCAACTTGCTCTGACAGGAAGAAACCACACTTAGATCCGGCAAGATGTGTACCGATTCATTTTACTCTTCTCCCTCCCTCCCACCCCTCAGGTTTTAATCATCTGTTTTGTAGCAATTATTGTAAATTATGGGTAACAACAACCCTGGAACTTCAATACCAATACAAACCAATACCCCACTGCCACCTTCTTGGCAGTCTGCCATGAGCGCAATTTTAACGTTGGGCAGTAGGAGGCAGCAAATGGCTCAAAACCACAGGCAAAGATAACCCTTGTAGGAAGTTGGACAAGAAACCTAAAGCTATAAAAGCGTGGCAAACAGACTTCTTAAACACCAACTTCCAGGAATTCAGATTTTCCATAAGGAACAGTTAAAAGGGAAAAGGTCCGGCCCTTGCAGAGGCCTTTGTGAGACTATCTGGACCCATTCCCCATTGCAGCATCTCTAAAACGACTCTGACAGTTACCGTGAGGGTTAAACAACATAGGTCTAGGTTTCATTAAATCTTGTTTTTGTTTCTTGGCTTCAGAAACAAAGGTCTCCTGGTTGCCTGCATGGCAGTCTCAGGTCGCACTTGCTGGGCAGTGCCTGCACTAAGGCAGCCGCCGCCCGTTCAAACCTTCCCGGAAACATCAGGTCTGGTCCTGCTCCACGTTGTTCATCTGACTAAGGCATTTGCATATTTAAAACTTGCACCATCGCTACTTAGAAACACCAACGATGCATCTGCATTTAAAAAAAATACTTGTGGCGTGTGCTTTACAGTATGATGTCTTCAGATAACCCGTCTGTCTGATTTTTAGGAAGCTGAAAATGGACTTTCAATTTACTCAAGGGGGAACATATCTCGAAACAAAGCTTTGTTATTTAGTTACAATGCTTAATTAAATTGTTTAAAAAATGTTGCTTAAACCACCTTTAAAAATTGTTTGGTTGCTTTGTAATCTCAAAACAACTTTTGCCACTCTGTGGATATTTATTTTGAATAAATAAGCTCATGTGATTTATAAGAGCATGTTATTTCAAGCACAAACAGAAAGGTCCTCAGAAAACATGATTGCTAGGAATCAAAATTATAAACGTGCAAGGAAGACTGTGTGAAACAAGAAAACCTAACCTTTCCAAAGACAGTTCCCTGCAATGTTTGCATTGTTTCTTAAACCATTGTGCTAAGAATACATACATTATATGCTACATAATACTCAGCTATCACAGAATACGCAGCGGTAGTGAAAAACACACTCATTATCATGATAGTAATATTCTGATAAGCAGTTGAATCAAACCAAAAGTAATTCACATCAAACAATGCAAATGCTGCTCGAAACCCATTTTCCTTCTAGCCATGCATGATTCCAAACTCTTCCAATAATTAAAGAAAATATCATACATTACTTACTGTTGTTAAGATGTCTATGCCATCCTCCTGAATTCAAAGGGGTGAAGGAGAGTCACTGCCATGAGGAATCTAGCAGAAGCAAAAAAGGGAAAAATAGCATTTATTAGTTGTCTGAAAATTAGCCTCTTCAGGTTTTCTTGAGGTACTTCCCAAAAGACCCCAAAGCTAAAAAGGAAAGAAAAAGTTGAAGGAAAACATCACACACATCACGAGCCGACTTCTCCACAAGCCCATGCAGCTCCAAACTTTAAAGGCTCAAATTGTTGAGCATCCCGATCGAGCAAATATCCGACTTCGGTATCACTGGTTGCGTACACAATTTCAATAAGACGAATGGATCTCCAAAATTATAGCTGCTTTCATGTATTATCCAGATTTTCCCCTTGTTTCTCTCCCTTTCGCCCTTTTCCATTCACATTTTTCTCCCTACAAAATGCACATAGGTCTGTTCTTCCTTGTACCCCGAGTCAGGCCTGGCTTTGAAATGCATTTCAATCTCTCAACACAGACTGCTTTCATTGCATTTAGAGTCCCACTAAGGCCCAGCTTTAAAAGCTACTGATTCTTTTTTTCTTTAGCCTTCCTCACAAAGGAAGGGTATTTTGTAAATTACCAGCTCGTTCAGATCAACAAAAGGTACTTTCATAGAAAGCCCCATTTGATTTTGCTCAAATTTGATTACAAGGATGGAGAAAAGGAAAGGAAGTCAAAAAGAAAAACCCCAGATGGCTTTTTCATTCATCTCAGTGAATGAGCTTTATCTGTGCCTTTTGAAACTGTAGCAGTGGAAAAGCATTTCTGTTGGCTTAAAAAACTTGACAAAAATTATTGGTTTGCCATTTCTCATGTAACAGCCATTGGGAACTGGATGAAAAGACTTTTTCATGGGATCGCCTGCTTGGATCAAAATAATGGAGATTAGGTATTTCATTATAAATTACAGTGGGAGATAGAGCAGGCTGTCATATTAATAGTAACCTGCTCATGGCCTTCAATGGTAGCTATTCTCCTAGACAAAGGACCAAGGGGGTTGTCTATTGAACTTGTACTTTAGGCCTGATCAATTTTCTATCATCAAGGCAAAAGGTGAGATGACTAACAAAGGAATTCACACATGAGTGACCTCATAAGCCTACAGATAAAACAGCTTAAAGAAGCAAAACACATCCTGAAATTATGGATGATAAACTATATAAAGGAGAAGAAGACAGTATGAGAGCAAGAAAGGAAAAGAGCAATGGTCTATAATTCTCCTCTCTCCTCTTGGCCAAATGGACACATTAAAAGCCACTTGTTTTCAGCTGCAGATAATTGCAACGTTTGGTTTGCAGTGGTCTGCTTTAAATCCTTCAGCCTGACTTTTTTTTTTCCTCTGCACAACTCCAGTTATTTCATTCTTTATTAACAACGGCATTGTGTTTGAGACAAAGCTTCCACAAAGAGTCATACTTAAAAATAAAAACCAAAAAGAATCACAAGCAACAGAGGCTTCAAAATATTACACAGTAGAATTTGCATTTATTTGCTCCAGGTTGCCAGCCTTTCCCCTGCCTCTCATGCACTTACTTCTTAGAATCTAAAGCATTTCAAAGATTAGGCAGTACCTGCAACTAAAAGACACCGAATCTTAATGAAGCATGTGATTCAATGAAGATTCTTTCAGAAAAGAGTGATGATAAGACACTAATCCAAAGAAGAGTGAAGGATGAGTGTTTAATTTTCACCCAATCACAAGGAATAATTTAGATTCCCAAGTATAGTTGTCCACATCACTGTAGAAATTGCTAAAATTTTCTCCCCTGGTATATTTCCATAGAATTTTCTTCCATTTTTCTAAAAAAAATAATAATAATAATTGGGTTTTCTGTCTGCTAGTGTTAGTGCTTCTGGAATTTCAGGATGGTAGTAGGGAATTTATGTTCCAGCGATAAAACCCAGGTTACCAAAGGTTACTATATAACCGGGAAATGCAGATACAGTATAACACTATATGAACATTACATAAAGCTAGTGCAAACACATGTGAGCAGGATGTATTTTCACTGTGCTTTTTTTTTTTAAAGCCAAAGTGTTATATAAGTTTATCAATCAAAAAGTCTTTCCAACTGCCTAAAAGCTTGAGAAAATACCAAGAATATCACCCATGACAGCAGTTGTCAAAATAAGACTACATTTTGAAAGGCACCCTCGACAGATTAATGACCCCCCCCCCCCCCCCATATCTTGGTGCAAGTAGTCTTAGCACGAACACAGATAGTAGTGATGACATGAGGAAGGTCATTTACGTACAGATCAATAAAACAAGGATGTATATTATCTGAGGCATATATACAAACAACTCCACATTTGTATAAAATTGTACTCCCTTTGTCTTTAGGGGAGCCCTGGATCCTTGGACTATTTTAACCATTCAGGGAGACCCCAAATTTAAAGTTATTAAAAGAGGAATGAGCCCGGGCTCAGTGGTTGAGCATCGACCCAGGAACCAGGAGGTCACTGGTTCAATTCCTGGTCAGGGCACATGCCTGAGTTTTGGGCTCAATCCCCAGTAGGGGGCATGCAGGAGGCAGTTGATCTATGATGTTTCTCTCTATGGATGTTTCCATCTCTCTATCCCTCTCCCTTCCTCTCTCTCTCTATAAATCAATAAAAACTTTTTTTTAAGAGGAATTAAGCAACACTGGGAAGCCAGTGTGTAGGCAAGCTCTTCCCACTATTGTAAATGTGGATTGTTATGGCCTCTCCAGAGGGCAACTAGGCAACATGCATCAAGAATCTAAAAGCTTTCCCAACCTCTAGAACTCTTCCCAGTGGAAACTATCCCATTTAATAAAAGCCTAATATGCTAAGTGTCCAGTCGTCTGGTCATCCGTTCAACCAATCAAAACATAATATTCTAATGATATGCTAAGGCCGCTCAACCGCTCGCTATCGTGCACTGACCACCAGGGGGCAGACATTCCAACTGGTAGGTTAGCTTGCTGCTGGGGTCTGGCCTATCAGGACTGAGCGAGTAGGGTTGGACATGCCCTGGAGCTCTCCCGTGGTTCCTCCCCGGCTGGCCAACCTCCTGTGTTCCTCCCCAGCCCTGATCATGCACCGGTGGGGTCCCTTGGCCTCGCCTGTGCCCTCTCACAATCTGGGACCCCTCGGGGGATGTCAGAGAGCCAGTTTCAGCCCAATCCTGCAGGCCAGGCCGAGGGGCCCCATTAGTGCACTAATTCATGCACCGGGCTCTAGTAATGTATAATGACAGTTCTGCAGCCAGACTGGCTGACGACCAATTACAACTTGCCCAGCTTCCAAGGAAGGTTAATAACCACTGGCTGTGGTTATTAACCTCCCTATGCTTCAGTTTTCTCACCTGTAAAATGGGGATGTCAAAAGTGTGTTATGAGAATTAAATGAGTCTGTATATGTAAAGCATTAACAGTGTGACTAGCATACTGAATAAGTGTTAGATATTATTACTATAAATGCTCTAAATCTGGAAAATTAGTAACTGAATTGTGATAAATAAATACACTAGAATGCAATATGCCCATTAGAGATCCTGTTTCTTAATGACATGAAAAAAATGTTCACACAAAGCGAAAAAATTCAGTATACAAAACTCTATATAGTATGTGATCTCAAAGATATGTATATATGTGCATTAGAAAGTAACAATAGTAGATATTCTTAGATAATATAATTTCAAGTGCTATTTATTGTTTTTTATATGTTTTTAATTTTAAAAATTTTAATGAAAATTTCAAAGATTTTTTTAATGCTATTTTTATGAAGATTTAGTTTATGAAGAACTAGGTGGCACACCAAGCAGAATGCAGTATTGCTCAGAGATAGGCCAGGCTAAGGGGAAAATCAGAGTCTCCACCAAAGCTCAACTCAGTGCTTAGCACGAAGATCTAGAAACAAGAGGAGCTTCCACAACTGGTTGGTCCTTCTGTCTCAGCCTCTAATTAGTCACCAAGACCTTTAAATTACATCTTATCAATTCCTCTACTGTTTCTCTCCTTCTTTTCAAACTCCTACTGCAGCTCTAAATTAAACAACTAAAACAATCTCCAAACTGAGCTCCCTCTCTAATCCTCATCCCCCACCTGGATATTGCAATGTTCTTTTTTTTTATTTTAAAAAATTGTTTTTAATTACAGTTTACATTCAATATTATTCCGTATTAGTTTGAGGTGTATAATAAGTCAGTCAGAGAAAAAAAATACCACATGATTTCACTTATGTGGAATCTAAAGTACAATATAAATAAACGAAACAGAAACAGACTTATACAGAACACAGACAGCGGCAGCGGTGGTGGCGGGAGCCTCTCCCACCTCCTTGGCAGCACTAAGGCTATCCGACTGTGGCTTATGCTCGCTCCCCATGGGGAGCAGGCCTAAGCCATCAGACATCCCCCAAGGGCTCCCGGCCTGCCAGAGAGATGTCTGACTGCCAGCTTAGGCCTGGGGGAATCGAGCCTAAGCCAGCAGGTAGACATCCCCTGAGGGGTCCTGGACTGAGAGAGGGCACAGGCTGGGCTGAGGGAACCCCCAGAGTGCATGAATTTTCATGCACCAGGCCTCTAGTATTGTAATAACTATGTATGGTGCCAGGTGGGTACTGGGAATATGAGGTGGAACACTTTGTAAAGTATATGATAGGCTACGATGATTTAAAGGAGAAATCTAGCCATGCCACTTCTCTGATTAAAAATTCTTCAATGGTACCCCATATACAGAGCCTTGCTACTCATAATGCATATCTGGGAGCTTGTCAGAAAAGCAGAAATTGGAACCTCCCCCACCCTCTCCAGGCCTACTGTCAGATCTGCATTTTAGCAAGATTTCCAGGCAATTCCTATATATATTAAGACCTGAGAAGCACTAGTCTACAGAATAAACACAATTGTAGCCTCATCCATTGACCTTATACAACCTTCACAAACTGGTGGCCATCTATCTTCCCAGTTTCAACATTAGCCCCTTCCCCTCCACAGTAGATTTCCTGCCTCAGACATTTGTACAAGCCATTCTTTGCCCTTAAACACCTTTCCTACTTTATTTGTGTATATCTAACTCAGCTCTCAAGGCTTCACCTAAATGTCACGTCTTCTTACAGTGTGTCAAGATCAGAAGTTTTATTTCAAAAATAATTTTTAAAATGTTAGAATACAGTATTTGTGCTAGACATGAGTATTTTGTCATGAAAATTTCATTTTCATTGAAAATTTTGTTTCAGTTGTGTGTATGAATGCATATTAGCAATGACCTAAAATGCATTTCTTACTATAGGTAACAACCAATGAAACTTGAAGTTTTAAAATGCCTTCTCTAAGTTCAGAGGTTGTTAGAAGAGCCTCGGACTTTTGCCATGGTGTGCATACTGTTATTTAAAAAATTGACTGGGTTTTACAAAAGTAAATTTTTGCATATCTTCCTTCTTCAGACCATGAGTTCCTTCAGGATAGGAGCTATATCCTCTCCATCTTTGAAGATCCAAATACTACCACAATCAATGTCTGTTGCATGAATGAATAAATGACAGCACTAATGAAATATATTTAATATTATTTGGGAAAAGATAAATAGGTGCTGGTGTAGAGGCAGGGGGGAGTCCAGGGTCCAGAGGAAGTCCAGGGATGTCTGCTAGACTGACATCGATTTTGCATCTCTACTTTGTCCCTTATGACTGTGTCACTTTGACCAACTTACCTAACCTCATAGAGTCTCAACTTTCTCCTCTGAAAAATAGGGTTATTATATTTCATGTTCTGAGTGGTAAGATAGGTGAGATAATGTTGTATAAAGTGCCTAACACATTATCTAGATTTAGTAAGTGCTCTGTAATGTTTTTTTGGTATAAGAATTCAATATGACAGTATCTTCCACACATCTGCCACATAGTAGGTACTCAGCAACAGGTCTGATTGTAGCTGGACAATTTGTTGGGATTTTTAATATGGAGGAATAACCCATTGAAAAATCTAATTTCTTATTTTAATTTGAGAGTCAAAATGGGACTCCCTGCTCCTGACAGGAGGGTATCTTACTTTATCCTTTTTCTCTACAGCACATATAACTTTTTTAAAAAATATATTTCTTTATTGATTTCAGAGATGAAGGGAGAAGGAGAGAGAGATAGAAACGTCAATGATGAGAGAGAATCATTGATCGGCTGCCTCCTGCACAACCCCTGCTGGGGATCGGGCCCACAACCCAGGTATGTGCCCTTGGCCAGAATCGAACCTGGGACCCTTCAGTCCTCAGGCTGATGCTCTATCCACTGAGCCAAGCCGGCTAGGACAGCACATATAACTTTTAACTATTATATAATCTTTACTTATATATTATGTTTATCTGTAGCATCTGTCTCCTCCATCAGAATAAGTCTCATGAAGTCAGGAATGCTGTCTATTGTGGTTACTGTATATACCAAGCACCTAAAATAATACCTGACAGAGAACAGAGAGAGCACTAAATAATTATTTGTTGAATACATGAGTTATTGGCTAAACCTTTATGTCCTTCAATTCTGGATTTTTACTGGCCTATGGGGTTTTAAGAGTCTTTTCTGGTGAAAAACTGAAAAGCCAAATGGGGCTGGCCACCCCAAGCCAACCCTAAATAGGCTATACCTATCATGCCACAGTGTTTCAGGAGGGGAAGCACACAGGTTGTGACATTCCAGGGGTGACGAATAGAAGTGGCCTCATTCCTATGAGGTCAGATTCCCCAAACTGAGATAGAGACAGAATTTCTAACTCTAAGAATGACAGAGTCACAAACCTAATGTACCTGAGGTGGCAGAACTTCAATTGGTGGTGGCCCCCAAATGTACTAAAGGCAGTGCTGTCAGTCCAACAAGACAACTGAAAATGCACAACTGTTTCCCCTGACATTTATTAGCATGAGGGAAAAGGCTTTAGAAACTAGAGGAAATCAACCAAAACACCTTGCAGGAAAAAAATTTTGCTTCATATTTAAGTTAATGCCAAACAGAGAAGATAGACAAATTACTATGTCTTCAGAAAAGGGGCCTAAAACTATTTAAGCTGAGGAAGCATGGAAGGGAAGTAGAGATATTGAACTTGGACTACAGGAGTTCCCAGAGGACTCTGGAACATAGATATCCTATATAATAAAAGGGTAATATGCAAATAGACCAAACTGCAGAACCAAACAACCAATCAAAACATAATATGCTAATGATATGCTAAGACTGCTTAACTGCTCTCTATGACATGCACTGATCACCAGCGGGCAGATGCTCTATCCCAGCCATGGGCAAACTACGGCCCGAGGGCCGGATCCGGCCCGTTTGAAATGAATAAAACTAAAACTAAAAAAAAAAGACCGTACCCTTTTATGTAATGATGTTTACTTTGAATTTATATTAGTTCACACAAACACTCCATCCATGCTTTTGTTCTGGCCCTCCAGTCCAGTTTAAGAACCCATTGTGGCCCTCGAGTCAAAAAGTTTTCCCACCCCTGCTCTAACCAGTAGGTTAGCTTGCTGCTGTGGCCCAGCTGATCGGGACTGAGTGAGATGGGCCAGACATGCCCTGGAGCCCTCCTGTGGTCCCTCCCCAGCCCGATCTTGCACCGGTGGGGTCCCTCAGCCTGCCCTGTGCCCTCTTGCAACCCGGGACCCTTCGGGGGATGTTGGAGAGCTGGTTTCAGCCCGATCCCACAGGCCACTCCCCTTGGGAGGGCGCCAGAGGCAGGGTTCATGGCTGGCAAGTGCTGCTGCAGCAGTGCAAGCCTCTCCCGATCGGGACTGACTGGGCATGAGCCCGTGGCTGGCACAGTGGGGCTGGGATGAGCGGGAGCGGCAGGTAGGAGCTGCAGGTGGCGTTGGACTGCAGGTTTCAGCAGGATCCCTGCAGGCCACTCAGAAGGACCCCACCCATGCACGAATTCATGCACCGGGCCTCTAGGGTAGATATATAGACACAGACACAGACACAAACATGGACACACACATGGACATGGACATGGACATGGACATGGACACGGACAGACATAGACATAGATTGTGTTGCCTGTGTGGAGGTAGAGGTAGATGTTGATCTAGATGTGGTATAGATGCACATGCACACATTCTCTTGTGGAGAAGGGCAATAGACTTTCCTATGTAGTTCCATAAATCAAGGTGAAATTAATGAGTAAAAGCTACAAAAATAAATTTCTTATCCACATAAAAAAGTTTCTAATTTAACAGTGTCAGGAAATGGAAGGAGCTCATTTAGGGTTGATGCCTAACACTTCAATGTTCACACAGAGAATGAACTATCATTTGGGTTGAAGGTCATAAAGGGAATACAAATATTGTTTCATAGTTTATCTAGATGCCTGTCAGGAACTGTGAATGGCCTGTGTGCCAGATAAGTCAGGCTGTCCCAGTTTCATGGATGGATGCTAAATAGGAAATATCTGCTAAGGATAGCACAGAACAATAAGCAAACAGACGCTTTGCAGTTCTGCTCAACTTCACTTCTTAAACAGACTTATATAGTGTTGGATACTTTGAACACATTTAAATATTGACTGAGATGTTATAAAAATGTAAAGCTCTGTTACTTGTACTCAATAGTAAGAAACTAGAGTACTTGGAACTAAAAATATCTTTATCATCTTTCTTAAAAAGGATCTTGTCAAGGAAATAGTGTAAGTAAAGCTGAAATGGATGTGCTTAATGTACCAGAGAATAAAAATTTCAACAATTATGAAAACATCTATATATATAAAAGGCTAATATGCTAAGTGTGCTTCCCTTGTCTGGTATTGAAATCACATAGCAACGCCCGGCTTCCTCTCCCTAGCAACAACTAGCCTTCTTGCAGTTTCTTCAGCCCAGGAACACTTTAGCCAGGTGGAAACACTTCCAGCGGTCACCAACCTTTCGGACCTCACGGACCACCAGTGGTCTGCAGACCACCAGTTGGTGACCACTGCTCCAAAGGTTTCCTTAAACCAGCGGTCACCAACCTTTGAGACCTCACAGACCACCAGTGGTCCGCAGACCACCAGTTCACGACCACTGCTTTACACTGTAACCAAATGTCTGTGAAGCGTTTTCCTGTGCCTCATCTCATTTGATCCTCACAGAAGTCCTGGAGTAGGTAGATAGGAGACTCGGTGGAATCCTATTTTCTTTTCATTAGCCGGAAAACAGAGATTTAGAAAGTTTAGAAACTTGACCCAACTGAAAAGAAAAAATGGTGGACCTTGAAAATGACTTCAGGTTTTCTCATTGCACAGAATATAGTCAAACACTGCTGCAGTTAAATATTTTACCCTTTGTTCTTCCTGCGTGATCTACAATAATAATCTGCTTTGTGTTGATATTTACTGCTGTGTTGCTGACAATTACCTGAAAGAGAAGTTGGGGTGCTTCACTGGGCTGGAAAAAGTTTAGCTAAATCAGAAAGCAGGTCTAATTAAGCAAGTTCATTCTACATAAAAGGCTAAGTTGACTCGCTCATGCACGATACATATAAAGCTCTCACTGGCGCCAATCACATGCGTGTGTTTCAATCTGTCATTGTTGATCGTGAATTTGGTTGACACTTCTATTATACAGAAAGAGCGAATAGTGATATTAAAATATTTCTCCTAATTAATTTCCTTTCAATGTGCCTGAATCATGCACCGGGCCACTAGTTAAATTATAAATACTTGCTATGCTAATTAAAACCATCTTATCAACCATTAAAGTACATCCTATGGGACCTCTACTTGGCAGTATTTTCTCTTTCCTTTTTTTTTTTTTTGTTAATCCTCACTTAAGGATATTTTTCCATTGATATTTAGAGAGAGTGGAATGGAGGAAGAGAGACAGAGGGAGAAATACATTGATGTGAGAGAGACACATTGATTGCCTCCCACACGTGCCTGACCAGATGGGGATTGAGCCTGCAGCCAAGGTAAATGCCCTTGATCGGAATTGAACCCAGGACCCTTTTTAAAAAATATTTTTATTGATTTTAGAGAGAAAGGGAGAGGGAGAGAGAGATAGAAACATCAATGATGAGAAAGAATCATTGATCGGCTACCACCTGCACATCCCTACTGGGGAAAAGCCCACAACCCGGGCATGTGCCCTTGATCAGAAATGAACATGGAATCCTTCAGTCCTTGGGCTGATGCTCTATCCACTGAGCCAAACTGGCTAGGGCTTGGCAGTATTTCCTTAGTTTAGTTTGAGATACACTATGATTTCAAAGTAATAAAACTGATTTCATTAAAAATGTTCCATAACTCAAACTATTTAAATCAAATTTTCAATCAGTCTGATTTAGCAAAGTTTAATTGTCCTAATCAAAAGTTAAAACACTTCTATTTACATTAATAGCTATTAATGGCACTAATCAAGGCAGAGTTATTTAAGCAATGAATCAACTTTGATATTAGAGCAAAATCAAATTGATTAGGAAACACAGATAGCTACATGATATTATAGCTGCATATACTAACCCTACATGCAAACATCCTGGGTAAAAATTATTTGCTAACAAGAAGAATCATGACTGATGTCATGACTTGCATTTCTTGTATTATTACTTTAATACAAGTAATTGTATTGACATATTTCCTGATCCCTCCTTTTCCCTTCTCAGATTCAAGATCCAATCAATCAACATGCCTTTTTAATTTTCCTTCCAAGTATATGGCTAATCTCTCTGGTGAACTGCTTGGACCAGTTCACACAACATTATCTTTGCCTGAACTAGTGCAGTGTTCATCCAACTTACCTCTCTCATTCCCCTCCTCCCTCCATCAATGCCCATCTCCCTCCTCAATCCTCTCACAGCCATAAGAGTAATCCTAAAACTCTACAGCTTAAAACTTTTTGAAGGCTTCCCACCATATTTAGGATGAAATATAAACTCCTTCCCAGTCATTTCCTGCATGATCTAGCACCAGTTCATTCCTACAAAATCATCTCATACAGCTCCTTCCCTTGCCCACTTCACTCTTGACACACTGGTATTTTTTGCCTTTTTATAACACATAAACATATGGTACCACCTCTACCTAAAATGTTCTTTCTGAAGCTCTTTTTATGTGGGACTCATTCATATCTTACCAATGTCTTCTGAATGTCCACTCCTCAGAAAGCCTTCCCTGGCTATGCCAGCACCCTCCTGCCCCCATGCAACCTTGCTGCTCTCTATCTCCATCTCAGAATCTTGTTAGTGGCCTTAACAGTACCTGTCTCAATTCACTATTACTTTATTAGTTTATTTTTAGTCTGTTTTCACTAGATTGGAAACTGCATGGGGAAGAATTCATTCACTATGATACCCCCAGGAGTTAATACAGGAACTGGTACTCAATAGGAGTTCGGTGTATATATATGAGAGAGAGGGAGAGGGAGAAAGGGGGAGAGAGAGAGAGAGAGAGAGAGAGAGAGAGAGAGAGAGAGAGAAGAAGAAGAAGAAGAAGAAGAAGAAGAAGAAGAAGAAGAAGAA
>NW_005354464.1:1009195-1023457 GCF_000412655.1 Myotis brandtii | reverse complement strand
TATATATATATATATGAAAATTTTGTCACAACCTGTATACTAAAAAATGAAACTGGGAAATTCAAATATTATTTCAAGTAATTCAACCAAACTATTGCCTCTGACAGACAATAATGACTCATACAAACGATACCCACCTCAAACTAAAAGCCTTTTATTAATTCCTCATTGTCAAGTGTGAATAGAAAAGTATGTACTGCCTAGGGTCTGCCACTTACAGCAGGAGAGCCAGGTTACAGAGATGGGAAGGTTAAAAGATGGACATTGGCCCTGCTCTGGTAGAAACACAGAGGAGACAGCACTGTCCTCACATTAGATGATGACGATGATCTTGATGATGATAATCTTGATGATGATGATGATGATGATGATGATGATTGATGATGATAATGATTGTAAGAGCAGAATTTGTCAAACACTTGCTACGTGTCATACACTGTTCTAAGTGCTTTGCATATAATAACTGTTTAATCCTTACAACAACCTTATTGCTATCTCCACTTTACAGATGAGCAATTCCAAGGCTTCCAGAGGTTAGAATGAGCAATTTACAAAACAATCTCACAATAAAGAAGTGTAAGGGCTGAGATTTAACCCTAGGTCCTTTGATCCTAGGTGCCCATATTTATTTCTGTTAAAGAGAAAACAAAATAGAGGCCACTGTTTGAATATGCCACTAGAGCAAAACTGATAGCCGTATAACTGAAACTGAAACTGCCCTAATCCGACCTTACACAAAACTTAAGCTTTCTGAATGTCCTTACAGCATAACCTTGCGGCCCTCCTAGCTAATCAGATACCAAAAAAAGTGAGTTTAAGTGAAGAAAAGAATTATATGTGTCTAGTAACCAATCACAAAAGAAAACAATGTGCTTACTCGTGCATGCTCTATAAACCAGGCTTTATCTACTAAAAGCGAGTTCTAACCACCTTTCATTTGAAGTTTCTCTGTCCTAAGTTTCCCTGTTCACAGTTGGTTCGTTTCTCACAAAATAAAATATTCATATCAAGTAAAGCTTTCTGAATTTTCTTTTGACATTTCTAAGTATATAAAAATGTTTTAGGATGCCCCAAGAAGAAAAGGCTACCTGGTATAATATTGAGCATAAAATGACAAAACAGTAACTACCAGGCCTTTGCAACCATGAGGGATGTTCACATTTCCTCTTAGTGGGAAAATACATATCGGTTTGGCCCCAACAATTGTTATTTCTTTACCAGAAGAATGAGAATAAGACTCTCCTGATATGTCCCAGAAGGGAGACAACACAGAAATAGACTTGAATAAGAGAACGGGAAAGAGAGAAGGTGAGAGAGAAGGAAAGACTTGCACTACTATGTGAGTCCATACATAGAGCAGACAGCCAATGTATTGCAAAAAAACATTTTTGGAGAAAATGAAAGCCACCTTCATAATTACTACTGATAGAGATTTTGAAATCAAGTGAATTTGAGGTAAACAGGAAGTATCGGGAAATAGTACTGTACTAGTTTCCTGTGGCTGCTATAACAAATTACCACAAACTTGACTTAAAACAATAGAAATTAATGCCGTTCAGTTCTGGAGCCCAGAAGTCTGAAATCAGTATCACCAGACTGAAAACAGGTGTTGGCAAAGCTGCATTCCCTCCAGAGATTCTAGGGGAGGATCCTTTCCTTGTCTCTTCCAGCTTCTTATAACTGCCAGCCTTTCTGGACATGTGGCCACATGACTCCCATCTTCAAGGCCAGCATCTTGAAACCTCTCTCTGCTCTATCCTCACATGACCTTGTCTTCTGTGTAAAATCTCCCTCTGCTTCCCTCTTGTAAAGATACATACGATGCCATTTAGGGCCCCCCTGGCTAAACCTGGGTAATTTCCCCATCTCAAGAGTCTTAACTTAATCACATGTGCAGAGACTCTTTTTCCAAATAAAGTAATATTTATAGGTTCCAGAGATTAAGACCTTATATCTTGGCAGAGGGTGAGAAGTGAGGGGTGCGGGGGGGGGGCGCATATTTCAGCCCATTACAAGTACAAAGTGCTCTGATGACAGGAAGTAGCCAACCCTAGCATAGACTCATGAGACACAAGCACACTGTAGACCTCACAGAAGACCAGCAGAGTTTAGTGCAAGGAAAGGAATTCCTCCTGGACCAGAAGACAAATAATACTTAAGTGTTTCTCCTAATGCTTTAATGAGGAGATAATTGGCTATTAAAGCCAGCATAATTATTGTAGTGTAATGCATCATACAAGTTTTGCTTAACTTAATTCTATTGTGAATTGCGTCTAATTTTATTCCATAACATGGGTTTAGTCAATCATGAAAAGTGCTTGGCTGTCTTCATGGAATTCTAAGTTGAAGTGCCAATCCAAATACACTTATGCAGGATAAGGAAGAAAGGGTTTCTCTGTTTTACTCGAGTTACAAGAATCCCAGAGAAATGCTCTGATTGACAGGACCACATAAGCAGGAGGAACAGCTTGAACTAGTTGGAGTGGGTGAAGAAGAATCCTTAGAGCAAAGGGGAAGCTACTACCAAAAGAAGAAAAGAAGGTGTGCTGGGCAGATAAAAACCACGGGAGTCCAGCTGCACTCTTTGCCAGTCCCCCCCCCGCCCCCGCCCCACACACACACACCTATTATAATACAGCTATCTCACATGCACTCACGTTGTTTACACACAGAAAACCACTCACTCCCAAGGAAAACAACCCAAAGCTGTGTCCTGTTTCTGCATCTAGGCATAAGTTCAGAATCTGAAGGTGACATGGACTTCTTCATTGGATCCAGGAATGTGTCTTCTTGATCTTGTACCCTTTAGCTAACAGTCTAGCCTAGTGGTTAGAAACATGGGTCCAGCCCTAGCTGGTTTGGCTCAGTGGATAGAGCATTGGCCTGCAGACTGAAGGACCCCAAGTTTGATTCCAGTCAAGGGCACATGCCCAGGTTGTGGGCTCAATCCCCAGTGTGGGACGTGGAGGAGGCAGCCAATCAATGATTCTCTCTCATCATTGATGTTTCTATCTCTCCCTCTCCCTTCGTCTCTGAAATCAATAAAATACATTTTTTAAACAAAGCATGGGTCCAATCTGACTGCGTGAGTTTACATTATGGGTCCACCTTTAACAGTGTGTGCTTTGGGGCAAGTATTCCAACCTCTCTGTGTCTCAGTCTCCTAATCTGTAAAATGGGGATACTAATAGTAGCCACTTCATAAAATTGTTTTGCACATTTAATGAGAGAAAATGTATGAAATACACAAAATAAGCATTCATTAAGTATTAGGTGTTATGGTTATCAGCATTTTAGATGGTAGAAATAAAGCATTAAGCAAAATAAACACAGTCCCTGCCCTCATGGAGTTGCAATTCTAACAGGGAAAATAAACAATAAATAAATAAATAAGTCTACTCTTAACAATTTCTGATTTGTTCTTCAAGCTTAGAATGAAACCTTGATCTCCTTTTTGCCCTCATGTGGCTATTCCTGAACATTTTAAAATGAGGTGAAAACTTATGGGCTGATGTGAAAGGTTATGCGAGATAGAGCAAGTAAAAAGAGAAAGAGGCGTAACAGTATATACAGTGTGAGCCCTGATTATATAAGTATACAATACACATGCCTTTGTTTCTGCATTAAAATGCCAGAGAGGCCCGGTCAGCATGGCTCAGTGGTTGAGCATCGACCTATGAACCAGGAAGTCATGGTTTGATTCCCGGTCGGGGCACATGTCCAGGTTGTGGGCTCAATCTCTGGTGTGTGCAGGAAGCAGGGGATCAATGATTCTCTATCATCATTGATGTCTCTCTCTCTGAAATATATATATATATATATATATACACACACACACACACACACACACACACACACAAAATGCCAGAGAAGATATGCAAATGGTTAATAATTACATCTAGGGAAGAGGAATAGGTAAGGCCTTTCCTTTTTACTTTTCAAAGTTGACATGTAATACTACTTTTATTTTTTTTAAGTTTTTTTTAAAAAATTTTATATTTTTATTGATTTCAGAGAGGAAGGGAGAGAGAGAGATGAAAACATCAATGATGAGAGAGCATCATTGATCGGCTGCTTCCTGCCTGCCCCAGACTGGGGATCGAGCCCGCAACCCGGGCATGTGCCCTTGACCAGAATCGAACCCAGGACCCTTCAGTCCACAGGCTGACGCTCTATCCACTGAGCCAAACCAGCTAGGGCTATATTTTTTAAGTTTATAAAATTTTAATTTTAAAAATTCTGATGGCTGGAGTTGAAAAAAAATCAAAATCCATGTAATGATACATACTTTTATTGCCTATTCTCTGAGTTAAGCTTGTGTCTTGTTTGCATATATGTTAAAACTAAATCTTATAAGTTTACTGAGCACCCTTCCCTACTAAGCCCATACATGTTTTCTGCAGTAATGGTAACATTTTCCTTCATTAAAAAGATACTTGTGTGTACAAGCCAACAACTGTGCTCCTTGATATTCACCCAAATAAATAGAAAACTTAGATCCAAACAAACAAACAAAACCTGTACATAGATGTTCACAGCAGCTTTATCATAATTGCCCAAACTTAGAAGCAACCATGATGTCCTTCAGCAGGTGAGAAGATGAATAAACTGTGGTACATCCAAACAATGAAATGTTATTCATCACTAAAAAGAAATGAGCTATCAAGCCAAGAAAAGACCTGAAGAAACTTTAAATGCATATTAGTAAGTGAAAGGATCCAATCTAAAAAGGCTACATACTATATGATTCCAATATATGACATTCTGAAAGGGACAAAACTATGAAGATATTAAAAGGACAGTGGCTACCAGGGATTGGGGAAGGGATGAATGAATAGGCGGAAAATGGAAGATTTTCAGGGCAGTAAAAATATTCTGTATAATACTACAATGGTAGCTACATGTCATCATACATTTGTCAAAACCTATGGAATGTACAGCACCAAGTGTGAAACTTAATGTAAACTATGGACTTTAGGTGACAACGATGTGTCAATGTAGATTCATCGATTATAATAAATGTTCCATGTGGTATGGGATGCTCATAGTGGGGGGAGGCTGCCTCTATGGGTGTGGGGAGAATATGGCAACTCTCTGTACTTGCTGCTCAATTTTTCTGTAAATCTAAAACTACCCTAAAAAACTCTATTTATAAAATACAAAACATTTGTTTGGGGTATGTTTCCAATCCTGGTGATGGTGAATCTGTGTTCCATCTTTCCCAAGTCCATACCCGCCTCCATTCACCTACACTCAGTACAAGGAAGCCTTATCAACAAAAGTGTGGGTTTTTCAAGACAACTGGAAAAGACTATCAATATGTTCCTTACCCAAGAACATATTGAAATGAAACAGTCAATGTTTACTTTTCTTTTCCAGTTTTTGCCCATTTATTGTGGCTTGATTTTATTTTCAGAGAGCAAAATTACAACTCCTTCCTTGCCTTTGTAACATACCCACAATTCCAGAATGCAGATCATATACACAATGCATTTCTTAATATTGACACTTGCCTCCATACCATAAACATGTGGAATTTCAGTGTTATGTTTAGATCTAAGACAGTGGTTCTCAACCTTCTGGCTCTTTAAATACAGTTCCTCATGTTGTGACCCAACCATAAAATTATTTTCATTGCTACTTCATAACTGTAATGTTGCTACTGTTATGAATCGTAATGTAAATATCTGATATGCAGGATGGTCTTAGGCAACCCCTGTGAAAGGGTCGTTCGACCGCCAAAGGGGTCGCAACCCACAGGTTGAGAACCGCTGATCTAAGAGGTTCTAGTAAGTTGAAGAAGCTGCTCCTATGGGCTTCAAGTCCTTAACAATGTTTTTAACAGCTTTATTGAGGCATACTTAACCAACCATGAAATTTAAGTGCCAATTCCATGAATTTTAGTAAACTTATAAAATTATGCAACCATAACTACAAAATTTCTATCAACTCAAAGAGCTCCTTCATATCCTTTTGCAGTAAATCCTCACTCCCACCCTCAGCCCCAGACAAACAGATTTGCTTCTATTTCTTTACATTAGTTTTTCCTGAAATGTTCATATCAATGGAATCCTATACTACAGGTCTTTTGTGTCTGGCTTTTTTCACTTAGCATTATTTTTTTCAGGTTCGCCCACACTGCAGTATATATCAGTATTTCTTTTCCTTTTATGGTTAAATACAGGGGTAGGCAAAAGTAGGGATTTATTCTAGGCATGCAGGGATGATTTGACATTAAAAAAAATCAGTCAACATGACACACCACATTAACATCACCAAACTTCTAAATAAAAACCCAAAACCCTTCTAATATTGAACATAGGAATAAACGTGAGCTATACATATATATATATTTTAAAAAGAGTAATATAAACCAGTAAGAATTTTTTTCCAATCCACTTATTCCAGTTCAGGGTCATGGGTGGCTGGAGCCTATCCCAGCATCTTGGGGCTTAAGACTGAAGCCAGAGCTAGACAGGGCACAGTTCCATCACAGGGCACACACACTTATATTGGGACAGTTTAGACATGTCCATTAACCTAACATGCACATCTTTGGGATATAAGAGAAAACCAGGAAAACCATGTCCACACAGACATGGGGAGAATATGCATACTCCACACAAACAGTGGCCTCAGTCAAAAATCAAATTTTTTCTCATTAATGTTATAACAAAAACAACATTGAAAAAAACATTGTTATTCCAGAATCTGCTGCACTACTCAGCCATAAAAAAGAATGAAACCTTGCCATTTGTGACAACATAGATGGACCTTGAGGGTATTATGTTAAGTGACATAATCATACAAAGAAAGATAAATACTTCATGATTTCACTTATATGTGAAATCTAAAAAAAAAAAAAATCAAAACCCAGATGTGGAGATATAGAGAAGAGATTGTTGGTTGCCAAAGGGGAGGAGAGCGTGGTGTGGGTAATGGGTTAAGGGGATCAAGAGGTAAAAATGTCCAGTTAAAAAATGAATAAATCATGGGGGTGTAATGTACAGCATGTGGAATATAGTCAATAATATTGTATTAAGTTTATATGGTGACAGACAGTAACTAGACCTATTTTGGTGATCCTTTTGCATTGTATATAAAGACTAGAGGCCCAGTGCATGAAATCCATGCATGGGTGTGGTCCCTAAGCCTGGCTGGCAATCGAAGCATGAGCATCTGGTGTGGAAGGGCAGGTCCCAGCTGACTTCTGGGCCCTGGGCAGCACCTGGGCCCCCCAGGCCCCCACACGCCCGCCTCTGCCTGAGTCATGGCACCAGAGTCCCCACATAGAGATGCAGTGAGTGCGGCTGGACGCTGCGGGCCGGGGTGCAGCATGGGCCTCTGGGCCACCCAGTGGGGCCACACAGAAGCTGGGTGGGCAGTGCACTCTCTCCTGACCGGCCTCGCAGACCAGCTCCTGCAGGAACCCACAGGGAGCCCAACCAGCCCCTGCAGTCCCGGTGGCTGCAGCCTGGCTCACCCAGTAGAGGCTGCGCAGGTGCAGGGGCAGGCTTCTCGCAGGCATCTGGCACCTGAGTGCGGGGGCTTCCCCAGTGTGCGAGGCCTGGCGTCCCCGGGGAGGGTAGCAGGGAGAGTGAGAGTGAGCTCAGTGGACACCCCACATTCTCACCGCACCTCTGTCCCCGTCACCCCCACCTCAGGTAGCTGGTGAGAGGTTGCAGACCCCTGCCAGGGTGCCGTGAAAGGTTGGTTCCTCGAGAGGTTAGTTGCCACCACCCACTCCCAGTTCCCAGTCCTAGATTGGGGCCCGGCCCCAATCAGGTGATCAGGGCCTGCTGGCTTCTGGTCGCCGTCTGCAGAGCGATTGGTGGGGCAATCAGGCCCCTGCTCGCACCCGCCTTGGCCTGGCACCACCCAGTCACCTGCTCCACCATCCCGCTCTCATCAGGGCCCATCGGGGCTGCCAGCATCGCATTGCCGACACCCTCCATATTCCACGCCGCCCCCTGGTGGTCAGCGCATGTCATAGCAAGTGGTCGAATTCCTGGTTGAGGGGACAATTTGCATATTAGGCTTTTATTATATAGGATGGAATCACTATGTTGTATACATGAAATAAATATAATATTGTATGAAAATTATACTTCATAAAAATATATGCATTATCCATCTTCAATGTTCCAGACACTAAATCAGGCCCTGTCTAAGTCTACTCAAGCTGCTATAACAAAATAAACAGACTTGGTGGCTTAGACAATAGACACTTATTCCCAGGCTGGAGGCTGGGAAGTCCAGGATTATGGGACTAGCAGGTTCTTCGTGAGAGCTCTCTTTCTGACTTGTAGATGGCATCCTTTTTGCTATGTGTTCACATGTTTTTTCCTGAGTGTGTGCATGGAGAGAGAAAGAACTCTCATGGTCCTTTCTCTTCTTATAAGGGTACTAATTCCATCAGGGAGGTCTCAACTTCATGACCTCATCTAAACTTAATCACCTCCAAAGACCATCACACTGAGGGCAAAGGCTTCAGCATACAAAGAGTGGTCCACATTCACAACAGGCCACATGGAGATAAGGGAAACAGAGAACACACAGGCCTGGTGGAGCTCATAATCTAGTGAGAATGCTGAGTACACATACACTTATCAAAGACAATGGAAAGGTACCCAGGCTTCCAGAAAGACACAACGTTCAGTTGACACAAAGATTACTTCAAGGGTAGAAGTCATGGGTGGTCTGCAAGAGAGAGGACATTGACAAAATTTAAATAATCTTCATATGGGCAAGAATCCTTAAATAGCTTAGGGAGGCTGGAGTATAGGAACCAGGTGGGGAAGGGCAGAAAGAGGCGGGAGAGTGAGGTGGGGCACTCTGACCTTGGGACTTGGTGATGATTACAGGGGAACCAATGAAGGATGTGAAGAACTGACTAGCAGTGATGGCGAACCTATGACACGTGTGTCAGAGGTGACACGTGAACTCATTTTTTTGGTTGATTTTTCTTTGCTAAATGGCATTTAAATATATAAAATAAATATCAAAAATATAAATCTTTGTTTTACTATGCTTGCAAATATCAAAAAATTTCTATATGTGACACGGCACCAGAGTTAAGTTAGGGTTTTTCAAAATGCTGACACACCGAGCTCAAAAGGTTCGCCATCACTGGACTACGACATTGAATTTGTTTCCCAAGACCGCTGCAACAAATTACCACTAATTTGGTAATAGCTTAACACAACATATATTTATTCTCTCAGAGTTCTGGAGGCCAGGAATCAACAGGGTTGGTTCTTTCCGGAGGTTGTGAGGGAGAATCTGTTTCATGCTTCTCTCCTAGCTCCTGATTACTGTCATCAATACTTGGTGTTTCTGCCTCTGTCTTCACATGGCCTTCTCTCCTCTCCATCTCTCTGAGTATCAAAGCTCCCTCTTCTTCCTCTTATAAAGATGCCAGTCATTGGCCCACCATAAATCCAGGATGATCTCATCTTGAGATCCTTAACTTAATTACTTCTCTAAAGACCCTTATTCCAAATAAGGTTACAATTGAGGCTCTAGATCAACGTTTCTCAGCCTGTGGGTCTCGACCCCTTTGGGGGTTGAATGACCCTTCCACAGGGGTTGCCTAAGACCATCGGAAAACACATATATAATTACATATTGTTTTGTGATTAATCACTATGCTTTAATTATGTTCAATTTGTAACAATGAAAATACATCCTGCATATCAGATATTTACATTACGATTCATAACAGTAGCAAAATTACAGTTATGAAGTAGCAACGAAAATAATTTTATGGTTGGGGGTCACCACAACATGAGGAACTGTATTAAAGGGTCTCGGCATTAAGAAGGTTGAGAACCACTGCTCTAAATGAATATGCCTCTTCAACCCACTATAGGCATATTCAGATGGATTATTATGATTGAGCTTAGAGGTAAAGATGATTAAGAATGTTTTCCACAAAAACACATAGAAGTCCAAAAAGACGTATGTAACCAGTGACCATCCACCCTATTATAATTTGTGATTGGAAAGATAGGAAACAATATAAAGGTCAGGCACTAAAGGACTTATCAAAGATATTACACTGCATCTATACAATAGAATATTGAAAAACAAACCAAATCAACATAAACTGATATTAAAAGATGTTAGTACAATATTGAGTGACAAAAAGTCAGGTGACATATGCAAAGTATGACCCAGGTTATGGTAAAAAGAAAAAAATTGAAAAGATATTCACAGCTATTAATAGTGTCTATCTTGTGGTATTTATAAGTCTGGGAGGAAGGCTAAACTGGAGAAAGCTTTTATTTTATGGAGTTATGTATTTTTTAAATATTTTTAAATGTCAATGTCTTACTTTTATTAATTAAAAAATATGTATTTCTCTTTTGAAGAAACTATGTTTAGGAGGGGAAAAAACAGCTAAGGAAAAAAGTACCACCTTAACATGATTTAAAAAACAAGTGCTCACAATGAAATTTAAATGTAAGAAGATAAAGAACTACATTTTTAATTCTGTAATATAAATTGAGGCCTTATATTGAATAAATTCTAGCAGTTAAAAAAATATTTTTTTAAATATCCTAACAACTGCTTAATTCACAGCAAACAATACATTGACCATCTATCATTACATTGCTGATTTAGCTGGGCCGGACAGCGGGTTTCAGGCTCAGGCAAGTGATTACAACAGTCTCACAATTCTAGCCCTGAATCACCATGACAACATGAACATATAATTATATACATGCATTGGAAGAAAACCAAAGAATGAAAAATACAAAGGCATGCAGGGATAAATTTTTTTTTTTTTGGTTCTGCAGAGGAAAACACAGAAGAAAATGATTTTTTAAATATTCCTTACAAAAGAACACCATGTTTGGGAAAATAGTTAATTAAATGGATTTAAAGCAAAACATAACTTAAACACTATGGCCATTTCCATCTTTCAGCCCTCTAGATTTATCAAAGCTCTCAATAGCACACTCAGGAGCATTCAAACAAAACTAAACAGCAATAAAGCTGTTCTAAGCTTCCTGTAATTTAAGTAACAATTTCTATAATTACAAGTATTTGAAACTTTTCTTATCATTTCTAAATGATTATG
This sequence comes from Myotis brandtii, assembly GCF_000412655.1. Taxonomy (NCBI): domain Eukaryota; kingdom Metazoa; phylum Chordata; class Mammalia; order Chiroptera; family Vespertilionidae; genus Myotis; species Myotis brandtii. The sequence continues at coordinate 1,012,371 of NW_005354464.1, read as the reverse complement.
AATATCTGCGAGCTTAGAAGATTATATTTTGAAATGCATTTATATACAAACCTTCCATAAAAAAGCAAAATAAATTAAGCTATTACTATGTTTAGGCTGTTGGTTTATAGTGTGATGTACATGAAATAAGAATTTTCAAATAAAGCCAAAGGAAGGGGTTAGTTACTGGATCTAAACACTAGTAGAAGCAGCCTGATTTCCTTTTGTTGGTGGTTCAGATTGCACAAAGTAGAATCATGTAATTAGCCTCATCCACACTGAAAAGATACAGAAGGAAGACCATATATATATATATATATATATATATTCTGTACAACATTCAAGAATAAATAGAGGAAGGGGATAGATCAAATGTACCTGAAGAATGTATTAATCCTCTACCTCTAAACAGACTGAGTAAATCTGCCAGCCCCCAAGAACTAGGGGGAGCTTCTTTGTTCAACATCAAAAAGCATTTATCAAGCACTGTGTTGAGCATTTGGGATAAAAATAATCTCCATCATCAAATGGTTCACCAGCTAGCGGGGAAGAAAGACAAGTAAGTAATTATCATAGTGGGGCCTACATAGATAGGAGGACCACATGTCTCATTGCATGAGACTATTTCAGGTTATACCTATTATTTTAGCCTGATTTTAAAAATCAGTATTAATAACTTTAATCTCAAGTGTGTCCTAGTTTAGATAATAAATTATGTGATCATATTTGTAGGAATACTATGGGAGCCATGGAAAGGCCCTTACTCCAGCACTCGGAGGGCTTCCTGGAGGAAGTGCTGCCTGAGTTAGTCATAAAGGATAAATTAGGCAACCAAGTGAAGAAGGGGGACCAGGACCTAGCAGACACTTTAATTGAGCTAATGGCATCCTGTGTCAACTATTTTCCTAACACAGGAGACTTTGCACTCAGATAATGTAATATCACATCTGTGGAGAACCCTGGTTCCTCAAACTCCCTTACTAAGTCTCTCACAGGTACCAAATTCCAGAAGCACATATACAAATGACACTGGGCACTTCATAACTTCCCATAGACTGTTTCCTCTCAGACATCAGGTAGAATCATGATCACAGTAGGGCCTATGGCCACAGTTAAATTCTAGAAAACATCTTCTACCTGTGCTAGTCCAGCACTTTTTCTTTCAGAAAAGGCTCCTCCCCAACCAGGAGAGGACATCAATTACATCGCCCAACCCCTCCCACCATATGGGATAGCATGTGACCCAGCAGGCCAGAGTCCTTAGGGGGGGACTGATCAGTATGCTAGGATATCACTAAGCATAATGAGCTGCTAGTGATCTTCTTTACTACCACTTTTAAAATCCTGCCTAAAAATAAAGTCAATAAAAAATAACACAGACCTCAAAGATGGAAAGAGACTCCTACAGATGTTCTTTGAATCCTTGTATGCAAAAATGTCTGATACTATTAGAATTTTTCCCCCTACACAGGCTAACAATTCCACTCTCTGTTGTACAAAGAAAGTATCTTTATTTCTCTGTAATTGCATAGTCGTAGCAGGTGGGAGGAGGTCGGGGGGGGGGGTAAAACACTAGTGCTATCTAGTCATCGAAGTTAACATCAATAATCTAACTCAGTTTCTGCTTAAAAGACTCAACTAAATGTCAATGTTTCAAAGTTCTGTGCCCTGCCCCTCCTCTTCAAGAAAGCACAGAGGTGTGTGAAAGAGGAATATGGCCTGTGGGGTTTGGGGTGTGGGGATTAGGTTCTCTCATAAATTGTCCTTTGTCATAATGGGCCCATGTTCATCAGCAGAACGGTTGGTCTGGCTACTCCATGGATTGCCGACCAGTTAGGTACAGCCAGTCCCATCTGATCATGGATGCTGAAGGTTACAGGTCTTCTCTTGGCTGAGGCAATGCTGTCCCTGAGCACTGGTCACCTCCTTCCTGAACTGAGCCCACCCCAGCTCTCACTAGAGCTACCTTGGGTCTTCCCTGAGGTAGACTGGGGCACCCACTTTACCTCTGGTTCAGGTGGCAACACTACAGCTCTTGGTTGTGGACTTGGTCTCCATCACAAGGAACCACCCTTTAGATAAACTCATCAGCACCTTCAGCTACCTTCCCCGTCCCTCTATAGCAGCGGTTCTCAACCTGTGGGTCTCGACCCCTTTGGCGGTCGAACAACCCTTTCACAGGGGTCGCCTAAGACCATCAGAAAACACATATATAATTACATGTTGTTTACAGTAGCAAAATTACAGTTATGAAGTAGCAACGAAAATAATTTTATGGTTGGGGGTCACCACAACATGAGGAACTGTATTAAAGGGTCGCGGCATTAGGAAGGTTGAGAACCACTGCTCTATAGAGTACAACTGAACTGGATTCTTCCCACACTACATGGAATCTACGGGAGATTAGGCATAAACTCAGATTCTCTCTCCTTCTAACCATCCGAGCAAAAGTAACTGTGGTATGGTTATGCAGGCTGCTGAGGTTATCTGCTTCCAGACTAAAAGGAAACTAGGCCAGGAGTCCCTCTATCTATGGCCTACCCTACACCACCCTCATCTAAGCCTTCAGCCTAGAAAGAGACAGCCATCTCATAATCGGTTTTCCTACCTGTTAGGGTCACCCAAGGAGGTATGCACAAAGCTAAAAGTGGTAAAGAATTATAAATTTATTAGGTTATCTGGAAAACCAGATGGGTTGAGGGAACCCCAAAATGGCGCCAGCACCCAGGGACAGGGAGTCAGAGATTTTAAAGGACTCTAGGCAGGCTTTTTCTGAGCGGAGAATTCTCTGGGTGGAGAATTCTCTGGACGGGTCCAGGGGGGAAAGGTAATGGTTTTAGCAAGTAGAATGTGGTCTAAGCAAAAGCAAGTGTTGGGCCCTAACCGGTTTGGCTCAGTGGATAGAGCGTCGGCCTGCGGACTGAAGGGTCCCAGGTTCGATTCCGGTCAAGGGCATGTACCTTGGTTGCGGGCACATCCCCAGTAAGGAGGTGTGCAGGAGGCAGCTGATTGATGTTTCTAACTCTCTATCCCTCTCCCTTCCTCTCTGTAAAAAATCAATAAAATATATATTTTTTTAAAAAGCAAGTGTTGGTTGTGAAGTGGTCTAAAAATCAGTTCCCAGGGGAGGGGGTACCGATTCAATTATTTGATCAGACCTAACACTACCCTTAGACAAGGAGGGTAAAAAAGAACAC
>NW_005354464.1:993982-1009163 GCF_000412655.1 Myotis brandtii | reverse complement strand
TTTCCCCCCTTCTTCCAGTTTTACCAACACCTCCCACATTTAAAACTCTATGATCAGAAAACAAAACTACACAATCAGGTTCACTGGCTTGCTTCTATTTGTTAAAGAAGGAGATAGGAGTTTACAAAATACTTTTCTTTATCAATCTAGTTTCATTTTCATGCCTGTCAACTTACATGCTTGAAAAAATGTTTTGGTAATAGCTGATGATTAAACCTTTCTTTCTCTTTGCATCCTTGAAGCTACAATCCTAATTGAATCCCCTCCCTTGTCTCAAGGTCATGTACCCCAAAATATAAACAATAAACATATTAATTACTTTTTAAATTATTACCCTAGATCAATAGTTCTCAAAGTATGATCTCTAGGTTATCAGCACTGTTAGAAATGCAGATTCTTGGACTTTTCCTAGACCAACTGAATCAGAAATTCCAGGGATGGGGCCCTCAAATCTGCTTTCTAACAAGCCCCCTAGGGATCATGCTAAAGTTTGAGAACCACTTGCCTTGTGTGCATTTATATAAAAGATCCTCCTTCAACATGATCAAGGAGTATATAATTTGTTTCTCACAGGGTTGGCCAACCTTGAAGAAATCACAGTATCATTTTAGAAGGGTCACTCTGGGCATAGTTTTTCCTGTTTAATGCTACATTCTCCCAGAGGAGTAATGACATTGGGATGGGAGAGGAACACATGGGATAACCTGAGGACACAAGCAACACAAATGTGATGGAACTGGGAAGCACATTTCTTAAAGCTCTGAGCAGAATCTCCATCAGAGCTCCAGGCCCCTGGCCTAGCATGATCTGAAATGAGAAAGAGGAGTGCCTGCTTCCAGACATCTGCCTGCCCTTCCCCATTCAAGGTTATTCTTGGCTGTGAGATCTCATGCACATTTTATTTCTTACATTTCTTCGCTCCCTAAAGAATTAAGTTCCCCCCTCGCTGGTTTGGCTCAGTGGATAGATCTGCAGACTGAAGGGTCCAGTCAAGGTTGTAAGCAATAGAAACTGAATCTAGTTAACTTAAGCAGAAAACTGAACTAGAAAGATCCTAATCAACTCAATGACTTAAAGGCAAGACTGGAGAAGAAACATCTGTTCATCTGGGATGAGACAGGAACAAGTGAAACCTGGCAACCAATAGGTCTGGGCCACCTGTCACTACTTAAGCCAATTAAGTAGAAACAGGATTGAATTGCCGAAACCAGTTTGGCTCAGTGGATAGAGCGTCGGCCTGCGGACTGAAGGGTCCCAGGTTCGATTCCGGTCAAGGGCATGTACCTTGGTTGCCGGCACATCCCCAGTGGGAGATGTGCAGGAGGCAGCTGATCGATGTTTCTCTCTCATCGATGTTTCTAACTCTCTATCTCTCTCCCTTCCTCTCTGTAAAAAATCAATAAACTATATTTAAAAAAAAAGAAACAGGATTGAATCATATATGAGCATTTATTCCAATAATGCCAGCAGCATGGGAGAGCAGCAGGTCATCCACAAAAATCTGCTCTGCAACCCCCCATAAGCTGGTTGCTTTTATTGGGTAGGACAAAGGTTACATGGGGAAGTAGGCAAAAGGAATAAGAACGGCTATGCAAAATGGTTATTTCAGGCATGGGGAAGTAGGCAATGCAGGCTGGGGCAGGACTGCACTGTTTAGGCACAAGGTTGTTCATCTTTCCATGGTAATAGGCAGTTGCTGGATGGAAGTGGACAGCCTTCAAGGTTGACTCCCAGGTCCCAGGAGTACCTACAACTCTCGGCTATGACTTGCCCAAATCCCATAGACGTGAAGGTCAAAGTAAGCCCAAGCTGCTAACTCACATTCCACTCCTCTTCTCTTTTCATCCCACTCATCTAATTTTCTGCCTTTAACCTCCACACTGAAATAGATAGTAAACTCTGCATTGAGAAAAACAGTAAATAAGAACATTAACTGTTAGAAGCCCCAAGGCTCTAGTGACTCCCCCTTTCCCCCATTCTCTTCACTTTCCTCTGCTGTGCTCAAAATGAGCTGTGTGGTACCCCCAGAAAATGCATTGGGCTTAAAGTAAATTGCTTTAGCTCTTCCATGGACTAGCTATGAGACCTCATATAGGTTACCTAACATCTCTAGGCCTTTGTTTTCTCATTTGTTAAACAAATGGGTTAGATAGGATCTCTAAAATCCCATCTCCAAGATGTTAAGCAATAAAAATAAAAATAATATCTATCGATCCTTCATTAAGATGGTGGCATAGGTAAATGCCTGTACTCGCCGCTTCCCACAACCACATCAAAATTACAACTAAAATACAGAACAACCATCATCCAGAACGGCCGAAAAGCTGGCTGAAAGAAAGTATTACAACTAGAGCAGTAAAGAAGAAAGCACACTGAGACTGGCAGGAGAACTGGCTAGTCTGGCACCAACGTGTGCCACTTTTTTAATCAGGAGGGAGATCACCTCTGCAGAGGCCACTCGGAGGAGCAAGGGGTCTCAGCCCCACACCAGACTCCCAGCCCAGGGTCCCAGAGCTGGGAAGAGAAGTCCCAGTAACTACGAGCTGTAAAAATCAGTGCGGATTTGGGTTCAGTGGCAAAGAGGCTGCTGGAGACCCAGCTGTTCCTCTTAAAAGGCCTGTGCATGAACTGAACTTACAAGGTCCTGCTTCCTCCCACTTCTTCTGAGTTCCAGCACCAGGGAGAGGCTTTGGAGGACACAGACATTTTCGAGGAGGAAATGGATTGTCTGGCATCGAGGCAGGAACTCCGGGGTGGCATTCTCCCAGACGAAGGTGCTTGCAGGGATCATTGTCCTATGCTGGGACCTCCCAGGTCCCAGGGCTGACTGGCAGCCATTTCTGTTTGCTCCGCCCTGGTGATTCCCTAAGACCCCGCCTCATCCAATTTACAACAACCCCACCCAAGCTGTGAGCAGCAGCTTTTGCCTACAAATGGCGTGTTCTTGCTCAGGTTAAAATCAAACAAGCTGCAGCTGGGTCAGGGAGTCCCAAACCTATCAATAAAAGGCCCAAGACCCAGCACCAGCACCTGCCTGCCTTGCTTCATAGCTGGGCCTCATCTGGGCACTTCCAAACCTCATACAAAGAGGAAAAATCTGTAGATCTCTCTGTAGCTCCTGCTGGGTGGCCCCAGGCAGTGGCTAACTTTGCACCTCCCTGGAGACCCAAGAGCCAGTGTACCCAGTGGTCAGTGTCAGACCACACCAGATTACAAGTCTACACACCCATAAGTGACACACTCAAGGGGCAGACTCAGTGAGCACCAAAGCCCCACTGAAATAAGTCCTGCTCCATAAGGGTGTCTCCTGCACAGCAGTTTTCCTACTGTAGTCACAGCTGGTTCTCAGAGCCTATTGGCCTGGAGGTCAATTCCTCCCAGTGACACCAACAACAATCAAGTCTCAACTACAACAAGACTGTGCTCACAGCCCACAAAGGGGTGCACCTAGAGGACCCAGCTCAGGTGACTGGGGAGGCTGAGCCACTGGTCCCTATAGGACACCTGCTACACAAGACCACTCTACCAACTCAAGGAGACGTATCAGCTCTACCCAATATATAGAAACAGATACAAGGAAGCAGCCAAAATGCAGAGACAAAGAAACAGGTTACAAATGAAAGAAATGGAGGAAAGTAAACTACTGGATATAGAGTTCATGGTTACTCATGAATCTTCTAGAAACCTCCAAAGGACTTATTGAGACTTTCAAGGATCTTAATGAGAATGCCAAAAAAATGGAAAAGGGCCAGTCAGAAATTAAGCATACACTGACTGAAATAAAAAATAATATACAGGGATTCCACAGTAGAGTAGAGGATTCTGAGAATCAAATCAACGATTTGAAATATAAGGAAGCAAAAAACACCCAACCAGAAGAACAAAAAGAAATAAGAATCCAACAATATGAAGATAGTGTAAGGAGCCTCTGGGACAACTTCAAGAGTACCAACATTTGAATTATGGGGGTGCCATAAGAAGAGAGAGGGCAAGATATTAAAAAACCTCTTTCAAGAAATAATGATGGAAAACTTCCCCTATCTGGTGAAGAAATAGACTTACAAGTCCAGGAAACACAGAGAGTCCCAAACAAGAGGAACCCAAAGAGAACCACACCAAGACACATCATAATTAAAATGCCAAGGGCAAAAGACAAAGAGAGAATCTTAAAAGCAGCAAGAGAAAAGCAGTTAGTTACCTACAATGGAATGCCCATACAACTGTCAGCTGATTTCTCAACAGAAACTTTGCAGGCCAGAAGGGAGTGGCAAGAAATATTTAAAGTGATGAATAGCAAGGACCTACAACTAAGATTACTCTACCCAGCAAAGCTATCAATTAGAATTGAAGGTTAGGTAAATAGCTTCACAGACAAGAAAAGGCTAAAGGAGTTCATCACCACCAAACCAGTATTGTATGAAATGTTGAAGGGTATTCTTTAAGAAGAGGAAGAAGAAGAAAAAAAGATCAAGAATATGAACAACAAAATGGCAACAAATACATCAACAATTGAATCTAAAAATCAAAATAAATAAATAAGAAATCTAATGAACAGAATAAACTGGTGAATAAAATAGAATCAGAGGCATGGAACTGGAACAGACTGATGATTCTCAGAGGGAAAGGGGGTGGGAGGGCGGGAAGAGATTAAACAAAGATCTCATATGCATATATGCATTACCTATGGACACAGACAATAGGGTGGCGAAGGCCGGGGTGGGAGGGAGGTTGGGAACCAGGTGGAGGGGGGCAATGAGGGGAAAAAAGAGGGACATCTGTAATAATTTCAACAATAAAGATTAAAAAATAATAATAATAAAATAATAATATCTATTTATTTCTAAGGCTACTGATTTTCTCTAAGTCTGTCAACTCCTAGGGAGGCTGTAGTGTATCTTCATGTGCATTGTAACTTTTCCAAAAGCCTGACTAATGCTGTCACTTTCAGAGGTGTAGTCAAATAAAGATTTGGCCATTGACTGAAATTACAGAAAGGAAGTTAATTCTAGTTTCTGAATGCCTGAAATAATCTGCTCTCTTTTACCATCTCAGATGCATAAAAGGGACCTTCTAAATATAATATTTAAACTAAATATATATGTTTATAAATATAAAATAAGTGTTTTAATACTAACACAGAAAATAGGCTTATCCTCATCTCTCATTGTTTAATTCACCAAATGATATCACAGAGAAGTATAAATTTTTAAACTATAAATACATCTACCTTTCATCGCACTGCATTAATCTAGCCCTTCATGTGAAACAATACTACTAATTCCTATTAAAGTTTCCCTGAATAAAAAGCTATTTTGTGGACAGAGAAATCCACTTTTTCTAAATCTCATTTCTTTTTATCTTTGACACCACCATTCTGCTCTCTCTTTGTACAAAAGAGTAAATCCTTTCAGAGCCAACAGGCTAAAGTACCATAGCGACTGAGATTACCATTACTGACATCCCAGCTGAATAAACTGGAAGGAGAATTTCTCCTCACCTTTCACCTTGAAATAATCACAGCCTTGGAAGTGCAAGCTCCTGGGTGACAAATGACAGGAAAATCGTCCCTTACACTTTAGCCTTGGAAATTGACTTCAATAATGGTTTATAAAGTTACATTTTTAAAAATAAATTTTGCCAGGAATAATACCAAGTGTAAAAAGAAAAACTTGTGTATAAACAGGACCTCCTTATTTTTGCACTCATTCTCAAATGCCTCAAATCTTCTTCTGTATTCACCACAAATATTTTCACTTATAATTTAATATTTTTTAAAGTTTCCTTTATCCTATTATCAAAAATTTGAGACTCACAGATGAGTTCTTCCTTGGCTAATGACTTCCTTTCATGGTAGTTGTGTGCTACACACAGAAGGTTTAAAAATACTCATCATAATATTTTTAAATTTCTTGATAAGTTATTTTTTCACTTGGTGGCAAAACTTCTCTCCTATTTACCCAATCAGATCCGCAAAAAGAAAAAGGAATCCAAAAAAAATGAGGATAGTGTAGGGAGCCTCTGGGACAACTTAAACCATACCAACATTCATATCATGGGGGTGCCAGAAGGAGAAGAGAGGGAGCAAGAAATTGAAAACCTATTTGAAAAAATTATGACAGAAAACTGCCCTAATTTGGTGAATGAAATTAACAAACAAGTCCAGAAAGCACAGAGTCCCAAACAAGAGGTTTGAAACCAAAGAGGCCCACACCAGGACACAACACAATTAAAATGCAAAAGTTTTAAGAACAAAGAGAGAATCTTAAAAGCAGCAAGAGAAAAGCAGTTAGTCACCACCAGGGAACTCCCATAAGACTGTCAGGGGATTAACAAGCCAGAAGGGATTGGCAAAAAATATTCAAAGTGATGAAAACAAGGACCTACAAACAAGATTACTCTACCCTGCAAAGCTATCAGAAAAAGCTAAAAGAGATCATCATCACAATAGCAGTATGATATGAATGTTAAAGGGTCTTCTTTAAGAAGAATGAAAAGAACAATAAAATGGCAATAAATACATATCTATCAACAATTGAATCTAAAAACAAAACAAACAAACAAGCAGAACAGAAACAGATTCATAAATACAAAGAACATTTTTGTTTGTTTGTTTGTTTGTTTTTGTTAATCTTTACCCAAGGATTTTTTTTCCATTGCTTTTCAGAGAAAATGGAAGGGAGGGAGGGAAGGGGAAAGAGAGAGAAACATCATTCCCGAACACTCCCCAACCAGGGGCGGAGAGGGAACCCAAAACCCTGGTATGTACCCTTGACCAAGAATCAAACCTGAGTCCCTTCAGTGCACCAGCCAATGCTCTAACTACCTAGCCACACCAGCTAGGGCAGACACAGAGAACGTTTTGATGGTTGCCAGATGAAAAGAGTGTTGGGGGGATGGGCAAAAAAGGTGATGTCATTAAGAAGTACAAATTGGTTGTTACAGAAAAGCCATAGGGATGTAAAGTACAGCATTCCCATGGATATAGTTAAGAATATAGTCAAGAATATAGTCAAGAATATTCTAGTAACTATGTATGGTGTCAGATGTGTGCAAGGTTTATTGGGATGATCACTTAAGTTTTGTATTGTCTAATCACTGGTGTGTCCATTGAAACTAATATAATAATATATATCAATTGTAATCTACATATAGAAAAGCCAAGCAACTGGAATGATAGAACAACCAGAATGACCAAAATGACTGGTCACTATGACACGGAATGTGGTGGCCAAGTGCCCCATTGGAGCCCCAATCAGCCCCCACAACCTCCTGCGGCCCCTCCCTCTGGCTGGCCTGGTCCCTGATGGGCCCCCCCACCCTGATCCGGGGCAGGGCTGGCTGGCCAACTGCCCACAGCACCTCCCTCCCACCGGACCTCACCCATGCATGAATTCGTGCACCGGGCCTCTAGTTAAAAATAAAATTATAAAATATAAATAAATAGATAAAAATGGGAGAAAAAACAATTTTTTAAAGAAGGACATATAATATATCCTCCCCATTTTTGTCTTGTTCTTCTCTATTAATGAAATATTTTGGTGTTGGGATATCTATGTTTTTAAACTTTTTAAGGAGCTTGTTGAGGTCTGCAAAAGCTTCTGCTAACCCCTTCACTGTGAATTTTCTTGTGGATTCTTTTTCTACATCTATAATAGTGTCAACAACAAAAATGAAGTTTAAAAGAAGATTAAAAACAGTACACCTGAATGGGGCACTTACCATAAATGGAACTTGCAGGACTGGAATTTGTTTTGGGTGAGTCAGTGAGTGGTAAGTGAATGTAAATGCCTGGAACATAACTGTACACTCTTGTAGACTATAAACTCTGTACACTTGGGTTACATTAAATTTACTAAAATGCCGGAAGCCGGTCCACCCTTGCTGCTTGACACAGTTGCTGCAGGGAAGAAACATCTGCACAGCACATGTTTCAAGGGACCTGGCGTATATGGCATACTGTTCTTAATATGTTTGCTCCCCTTCTTGGCGCTATGTGTTTTAACCAAGGTCACCTCTCCGAGAAAGGTTGTTTCCCCAGGTGGGGATTTTTCCCTGAAGTTAGGGAGGGAATAAAACCCCTTAACTAAGTGCCAGGCGGGTAGTTAATCACTTTAACTATGAAAAATCACGCTTAAACTACATAATCTTTACTCCCTGGAATGGAGATAAGAAACGTCCTAACCTTTGGAATAGAAATTGATAGGATTAAAATCAACTGGTATAAATACAGATGTAACAAGACAGTAAGACACAGAACCTGGCTGGAGATCCTGGCTAGAGAACCTGGCTAGGCTGCTGATCAACTGAATGCTGTCTCCGTGTCATTCCTTCTTCGCCGACTCCGTCCACACCTTTGGGAACCCCTGGACCTGCTGGGGCTGCACCCCAACAATAAGGAGCACGCTGTGGTTAAACCTCAAGCAGAGCAGGATGGCTTCGGCACTGAGTTATGTCTCCAAGTTCAAGTCTTTTGTGATCTTGTTCTTCACCCCGATACTGCTGCTGCCACTCATCATTCTGGTGCCCACCAAGTTTGCCAGGTGTGCCTACGTCATCATCGTCATGGCCACTTACTGGTGCACAGAAGTCATCCCTCTGGCTGTCACCGCCCTCTTGCCTGCCTTGCTTTTCCCACTCCTCAAGGTTCTGGACTCCAAGCAGGTGAGCGACCCAGGGGATCCTGGTGGCTTCCTGCTTCTCCCATGGGCTCCTCTCAGAGCCCCTCTCTGAGCAGCCTAGGCCCCGGGGCACCAGATAAGCTCCCTGTGGATTCTTTTTGGCACGGAGACATGCACTTGACCCTGCATCCCACTCCAGGCTGACCCTCAAGTCAGCATCTGCTCTGCTCGCCTGTCTCTGGGGACTTGGGTGGGCCTGGGCCCAAGCAATGTGTGGCCAGGAGGCAGCCCTGACGGGGCCCCCATGCCACCACCTTCCAGGTGTGTGTCCAGTACATGAAGGACACTAACATGCTGTTCCTGGGAGGCCTCATCGTGGCAGTGGCCGTGGACCGCTGGAACCTGCACAAGAGAATCGCCCTGCGCACACTCCTCTGGGTGTGGACCAAGCCTGCACAGCTGATGCTGGGCTTCATGGGCGCCACCGCCTTCCTCTCCATGTGGATCAGCAACTCAGCCACCACAGCCATGATGGTGCCCATAGTGGAGGCCGTGCTGCAGCAGATGCACGCCACGAGCACAGCCAGCGAGGACGACCTGGGCACCCTGGAGCTGGTGGACAATGGCAAGACCGGTGAGCTGCCAGGGAGCCAAGTGATTCTTGAAGTCCCTGCTATGGGGCCACAGGAGAATTGTGACAGGAAGAACATGTGCAAGGCCATGACACTGTGCGTGTGCTATGCAGCCAGCATCGGAGGCACTGCCACCCTGACTGGGACCGGACCCAACGTGGTGCTCTTGGGCCAGATGCACGAGCTGTTTCCTGAGAGCAAAGACACCGTGAACTTCGTCTCCTGGTTTGGATTTGCCTTCCCCAACATGCTGATCATGCTGCTGCTCTCCTGGTTTTGGCTCCAGTGTATTTTTATGGGATTCAATTTTAAAAAGGCTTGGGGCTGCAATCTGGAGAAAAAGATTAGTGAGAAAGCTGCCTACGAGGTGTTGCAGGAGGAATACAGGAAGCTGGGACCCTTCTCCTTCGCCGAGGGCAACGTCCTGCTCTGTTTCCTCCTGCTGGTCACCCTGTGGTTCTCCCGGGACCCAGGCTTCATGCCTGGCTGGATGTCAGTCGCCTGGATGGAGGGCGAGACAAAGTATGTCACTGACGCCACCGTGGCCATCTTCGTGGCCATATTACTCTTCACTGTGCCTTCGCAGAAGCCCAAGTTCAACTTCTGCAGCCAGACTGAGGAAGAAAGAAAGACTCCGTTTTATCCGCCTGCACTGCTGGATTGGAAGGTGACCCAGGAGAAAGTTCCCTGGGGCATTGTGCTGCTGCTGGGGGGTGGATTCGCTCTGGCTAAAGGATGCGAGGCCTCGGGGCTGTCTGAGTGGATGGGGAAGCAGATGGAGCCCTTGCACGTTCTGCCCCCAGCAGCCATCTCCTTGGTCGTGTCCTTGCTCATTGCTGTATTCACTGAGTGTACAAGCAACGTGGCCATCACCACCCTGTTCCTGCCCATCTTTGCCTCCATGTCACGTTCCATTGGCCTCAACCCGCTGTACGTCATGTTCCCCTGCACCCTGAGTGCGTCCTTTGCCTTCATGTTGCCTGTGGCCACCCCACCTAATGCCATCGTGTTTGCCTATGGACACCTCAAGGTTTCTGACATGGTGAAAACAGGAATAATGGTGAAGATAATTGGAGTCTTATGTGTGTTTCTGGCGATCAACACCTGGGGACGGGTCATGTTTGACCTGGACAATTTTCCTGACTGGGCTAATGTGACTCATATTGAGACTTAGGAAGAGCCTCAAGAGCATAACACAGCCCCGCCTTCGTGAGGACTCCCGAAGCTTCCAGCACTAAAAAAAATTCTTCATTCCATAATAAATTAACTTCAGCTTACTGCAATGTTTTCACTTTATAATCTTTTTCTTTAACTTTTTACTCTTTTGTAGTAACTCTTAGCTTAAAACAAATACATTGTTACAACTGTATGAAAAAATATTTTCTTTCTTGTATCTTATTCTATAAGCTTTTTTCTATTTTTAAATTCTTTTACTTTTTAAACTTTTTTGTTAAAAACTAAGACACAGCCCTAACCGGTTTGGCTCAGTGGATAGAGTGTCGGCCTGCGGACTCAAGGGTCCCGGGTTCGATTCCGGCCAAGGGCATGTACCTTGGTTGCAGGCACATTCCCAGTAGGGAGTGTGCAGGAGGCAGCTGATCAATGTTTCTCTCTCATCGATGTTTCTAACTCTCTATCCCTCTCCCTTCCTCTCTGTAAAAAATCAATAAAATATATTTTAAAAAAAAAACAAAAACTAAGACACAAACACATATTAGCTAGCCTAGACCTACACAGGGTCCTGATCATCAATATCAGTCTTCCACCTCCACATTGTGTCCCCCTGGAAGGTCTTCAGGGGCAATAACATTCACAGAGCTGTCATCTCCTATGACAACAATGCCTTCTTCTGGAACACCTCCCAAGGCTGCTCTTGAAGCGGTATCTAGCACTCCTTTCAGAAGTATGTCCATGATGGTTTACTTGGTTTCTTCCTTTCTTTTTTTTCCCTGCCAAAGATTTGCTTGTAAGCAGATAATACACCATGAACATTCTTCTCTAGTAATGAAATATTTTGCTGTTGGGGGAATCTATGTTTTTATACTTTTTAAGGAGCTTGTTAAGGTCTGCAAAAGCTTCTGTTAAACCCTTCACTGTGAATTTTCTTGAGGGTTCTTTTTCTACTCTTCCTGTTTTCTTTTCTCTTACCTATTCTTCAGTTATGTGTTCCTGTTCTGGTTCCAACAACTCCTCATTAATCAATTCCTCAAGAACCACCTCTAGGAGCTCCTCAGTGTCACCCTCATCCATCCATACCCAGGTTAAAGTTGTTTGTCACCTCAATCATAATCTTGTTGACTTTTGCATCCACCTAATCCTTAGCAAATCTTTTGAGAGTCTTCTTCCAGATGCTATTCATACACACCTTGGTGACATAAACCCAAGCAAGTTTCTTGATTCAGGTATCAATGTTGTAATACTTCCAGAATTGAATCAGTGTCTTCTCAATGTCTTCCTCACATTAGCCTGGGCAAAGGTCCTCCCAAAGTAGTAGGCCTTAAAAGATTCTATACTCCTTGATCTGTGATTGGATCAAAGAGGTAGTGTTTGGAAGGGAAAAACACCACTTTAATATTGGGGTGAAGATCACCAATTAAAGGAGGATGTCCAGGAGCATTATCAACAATAAGCAAAATCTTGAAATGTATGTTATTCTCCAAACAGTAATTCTTCATTCCATGCCACAGCAACACAGAAGGGCAGCTTGTAAGAGGGTCATCCATGACTTGTTATTGCTCCTGTAATACAATGTCAGTGATATGCTTTAAGGTCCTGGGGTTCTCACTATGCCAGATCACAAAGGGTTTCTATCTGTAGCCTGAAACATTGCCCCCAAAACTGTTTTCTTGTCCTTAAAAGCCTTGAAATATGGTATTGACTTGGCCTCTTTATAGATAAAGTTCCTTTCAGGCATCTGTTTCCAGAATAAGAAGGTTTCATCCATATTGAATATTTGTTATGGCAAGCAATTTTCCTCCACAATCAGCTTATCTACGGTTTCCAAAAATTCTTCAACTGCCTTTACATCAGCACTCACAGACTCACTGCCCACTTTCACATTATCTATGCTAATAAGAGATAAATATGTAAATTGACTGTCCCTCTGTGACACCACACAGCCAATCAGGAGTGCGTATGCAAATTAACCCGACAAAGATGGCAAACCTATGGGTAGCATGCACGCCTGGCTTCTGCCCTGCCCCGGCTGTTCCAGGCCAGTGGGCAGCGTGCGCAGGTGCAGAGCGGCTGGGGCGGGGAGGGATACCTGGCTTCAGCCCTGCCCTGGCTGCTCCGGGCCTGTGGGCAGTGCACGCAAAGAGCCTCTGGGTGGGGGAAGCGGGCCAACAGAGGGCAGCCTCTACTCCCCACATGGTGATGGTGGCAGCCATGAGCACACCAAGCGGAGCCTGCAGGCTGAGCTGAAGTAGCGCCCGCAGGCCATCAGTGTGGAGGAGTGGCTGCACAAGTCCCGCCTCCTGACCCAGAAGGTGTGCGATCACAGGGACAGCCACCATGGTGGGCCAGATTAACGTCCTCCTGGCCGCACCATGGGGATTTGCAGATCTATGAAGCCACAGGCCTCCAGTGTGCACATCCTCTCCTCCCCGCCTGGCGTGCGAACATCCCCCAGCGCGCTGCCACCCACAAGTACCTGCAACAGTCCTGGACCATGGCATGTGCAAGTTCCCCCCGCCCCTCTGCTGCACTTTCATCAACCCCAGCATGCCTACATTCCCACAGGACATGCGCACATCCCCTCCAGCAAGCTCACATCTTTGGAGAGTGTCTAGGTGTTCTGGGTGCTGAGAGTGGGCGCCTGTGAGATGATAGTGAGAGGGCGGAGTGGTGATGGCCTGTTCCCACAGAGGCCAGTGCAGCTACGAGATCACCTCTGTGGGGATAATGCAGATGCTGAGGCGGGAGCAGGTGTGGACAGACACACCTGGTGGGTGTAGGTGGCCCTCACTGAGGTGCCTTCAGTCAGAGTTCAAGATCGAGAACCCCAAGGAGGTGAGGAGTTCTGTCCTCTCAGTGAAACAGTGGGATAGTCGGGGCAACTGCAGAGGAGGAACGTGCACTTTGGGTGCCAGCACCCATGAGCGAAGGCTGCCCTGACTGAGCCTCACTCGCTTGGGGCCTAGCACACTCCTGCCAGGCAGCGGGAGACAGGATGTGCTTTTCTGAGTTAATGAGAGAAAACATTGATTCTCCCGCTGCCCATAAAGGAAGAAAGTGGAATGGAGAGACATGCGGAGAGTGAGCAAGGTTCCCTGTCAGGGGGTTCCAAATCTGCCATTGGTTCCTTTCACCACTAACTAGAGATATACAGGGTGTCCCCTCAGAATGTACATACACTTTGAATACATACTAATTCCAATGGGTTTAAGCATGAAAAGAAACAACAATGAGCTGTCATCTGTTAAAAGTGCGGGCACAAACTGGCAGTCAGACATTCCCCAAGGCGTCCCGGATTGGAGAGGGTGCAGGCTGGACTGAGGGGCTCCCTTCCCTCCCCCCTGACCCCGTGCACAAAGTTCATGCACCGGGCCTCTAGTGTAATGAATAACAATTCTTGAATCATTTAAACCACCCAGAGCTACCAGTAAACTCAATATTACAGTTGGGTCCAGCCTTTTCTCCCAACATTGCAAACAAACTTTTTGCTTTGGCCATGACCATCATGATGCTCAGAGGGATATGCTTCTGTGTTTGGTCTTCAATCCAGGTCATTAGAAGTTCCTCCATATCTGATGTAGGAACTTCTCTAATTTGTTAGTTTCATTGCCTTCAGTGAAGCAGATCTTTTAACAGCTTCCATCACTTTGTTCTTGATCTTCAAGATGATAGCTATGGTGGAATGGGACATGCCTGACTAGGGAGCAATTACCATCACTGATTTTCCACCTTCATGGTCCTTAATCACTCTTAATATTGTTTCCAGGTCAATCATTGGACATGGCCTCTTACTGGCAGCATTAACAGTAAATTTTGTAAGTTTAAATGATACAATGAACAAAACAACACAAGATTAAATCAAGCATAGGATAAAATGATGCAATCAAGAGACTCAGTAAACATGAGATATATGAGTCTGCTACCAACATAACATGGCATACTGTTTTAGAGTAAACTTTTTTGATAAATAGAAAGAGAGTACAATCCAATATAATGATAAATAGTATATTATAGTAACACAAGAGGCCGGGTGCACAAAAATTTGTGCACTTGGGGGGGGGGTGTCCCTCAGCCAGGCCTGTGCCCTCACGCAGTCTGGGACCCTTTGGGGGATGTTCACCTGCTGGCTTAGGCCTGCTCCCCGGGGAATCGGGCCTAAACTGGCAGTCAGACATCCCTCTGGCAGCCTGGGAGCCCTCGGGGGATGTCCACTTGCCAGCAGGGAGCAGGCCTAAGCTGCAGTTGGACATCCTTAGTGCTGCAGAGGAGGCGGGAGAGGTTCCCGCCACCACCACTGTGCTGGCAGCCGTCAGCCTGGCTTGTGGCTGAGCAGAGCTCCCCCTGTGGGAGCACATTGACCACCAGGGGGCAGCTCCTGCACTGAGCGTCTGCCCCCTGGTGGTCAGTGTGTGTCATCATGACCAGTAATTCCCAGTTGCTCTGCTGTTAGGGTCAATTTGCATATTACCCTTTTATTATATAGGATAAGCCAGTAACATAGTCATTTATTATCATTATCAAGTATTGTGTATTGTGCATAATTGTATGCACTATACTTGTATAAGACTGGCAGCACAGTAGGTTTGTTTAGACCAAGATCACAATACGTAAGTAATTCATTGCACTATGACATTAGGACAGCTGTGACATCACTAAGCAATAAGAATCTTACAGCTCCATTTTAATTTTATGTGACCACTATAGTATACGCAGAATATCATTGACCAAAACATAACATCATTACGCAGTGCCTGA
>NW_005354464.1:982697-993889 GCF_000412655.1 Myotis brandtii | reverse complement strand
GTCTGGTGGTGGTATAGATAGATATATACTTAGATATTATAATATGTAGATTTTTTATGAGAAATAAATGTTTGTAATTTAAGCCACCCAATCGATGGTATTTTTGTTATAGCAGCCCAAGCTAACTAAGACCCTTACAGAGGTCACAATCTGTGGGGGGAAAAAGTGTTAAAAAGCCCCCCAAAATTAATAAATGAACAGTTTAATATCTTCAATGTTCAATGTCCAAATCTACAAGCTGGACACTAGCTCTCTAATTCACAAAACTGTTTTTAGCATGAATTAGGTCCTCATAAATCCCCCTTTTGGTTTCTTCCAGGACAGTTAACAGACATATATATGTCCTTAACCTTTTGGAATTTAAATCCATAAATTAAGTAATGATGCTGTAGCAAATGCAATTCAGGATGAGTCCAGATGTGGTCAGTTCCTGGGGTGTGACACAGGGGGTAGATTCTTATAACCTGATAAATAATCTGATCTGTGGCATTCTTCCCATCCCTCTGAGTAATCTATTGTAAAAGGTATAGGAGCAAAAATCAGGAAATATTTTTATTTGGTTTAGTACTATCTGAAGCTTACAGTGCTTCATTCTCACAGATGCTTTAGTAATATGTAAACGGTTAGAAGTAAGTGGCTCCAGCTGGTGGTAATTAGAATGGGAGAGAATTTGGAGAGAGAAAGCAGAGGGGGGAGCAGTTAGGGAAAGCTCCATTACCCCCCAGAAAGAAGCTGATTTTCTATTTCATTTGTATGCACACCATGATCACCTCAAACCTCTCTCTTTTCATGCTTCCACCCACCCTACCATTTCTCCATGGGCAATGAGGGGCTGGTGGTACAGCAAGGGTAATCTGAACTAACTTTTTTATTTGCTATGCTGTTTATGCTGAATCTTTATTGTGTGTGTGGTGTCAGTTCTTTGTATAAACTTGTTGTGGTGACATTGGTTAATAAAATTATATAGGTTTCAGGTGTACAATTCTATAATACATCATCTATATACTGTATTGTGTGTTCACCACCCCAAGCCAAGTCTCCTTCCATCACCATTTATACCCCCTTTACCCACTTCTGCCTCCCTCGAGTCCCCTTTCCCTCTGGTAATCACCATACTGTTGTCTATGATGGGGTTTTTGTTGTCGTTGTTTGCTTAGTTTCTTCACTTTTGTCACCCAACTCCCCTACCCTTGCCCACTGACAGCGGTCAGTCTGTTCTCTGTATCTAAAGGTCTGTTTCTATTTTGTTTGTTAGCTTATTTTATTCATTAGATTCCACATATAAGTGAAATCATGTGGTACTTGTCTTTCTCTGACTGGCTTATTTCACTTAGCACAATACTCTCCAGTATTAATGTACCACTTTTTAGTCCATTCATCTACTGATGGACACTTGGGCTGCTTCCAAATCTTGGCTATTGTAAATAATGCTGCAATGAACATAGGAATACATCTATTCTTTCAAATCAGTGTTTCAGGTTTCTTTAGATATATTCCCAGTAGTGCAATCATTGTGTCATAAGGTGGTTCTATTTTTAACTTTTTTTGCGGTAACTCCATAATGCTTTCCACAAGTGGCTGCATTATTCTGCATTCCTACCAACAGTGCATGAGGGTTCCCTTTTCTCCACATCCTCACCAACACTGTTTTTTGTTGATTTATTTATGATAGCCATTCTGACAGATGTGAGGTGATAGCTCCCTGTGGTTTTAATTTGCATTTCTCTGATGATTAGGGATATTGAGCATATTTTCATATGTCTATTGGCCATCTATATGTCCTCTTTGGAGAAGTGTCTGTTAAGGTCCTTTGCCCATTTTTTAATTGGGTCGGGTTTTTTTGGTGTTGAGTTGTATAAGTTCTTATTAAATTTTGGATATTGACCCCTTATCAGATGTATCATTGGCAAATATGTTTTCCCATTCAGTGGGATGTCTTTTCATTTTGTTGATGGTTTCCTTTACTGTGCAAAAACTTTTTAGTTTGGTAGTTCCATTTATTTAATTTTTCTTTTGTTTCCTTTGCCAGAAAAGATATATCAGAAAAAAATAGTTTTTACAAGAAATGTCCAAGATTTTACCGCCTATGTTTTCTTCTAAAATTTTTGTGGTTTGTAGTCTAAAATTTAAGTCTTTAATCCATTTTTAGTTTATCTTTTGTATGATGTAAGAAAGTAATCTAGTTTCTTTTTCTTCTTTTTTTTTTTGCATGTATGTGTCAAATTTTCCCAACACCATTTATTGAATAGTCTTACCCCATTCTATGTTCTTGCCTCCTTTGTCAAATATTAATTGACCATAAAGGCATGGGTTTATTTCTGGGCTTTCTATTCAGTTCCATTTATTTATGTTTGCTTTTAGGCCAATACCATGCTGTTTTTATTACTATGCCCTTGTAGTATAGTTTGATATTAGGTAGCATGATTCCTCCAACTTTGTTCTTCTTTCCCAAGATTATTGTGGCTATTCAGGATCCTTTGTGGTTCCATATAAATGTTTGGAATATTTGTTCTATTTCTGGGAAATATGCCATTGGTATCTTGATTGGAATTGCATTGAATATATAGATTGCTTTGGATAGTTTGGACATTTTAATGATGTTAATTCTTCCTATCCATATAAACAAGATGTATGCTGCCACTTATTTGTATCTTCTTCAATTTCTTTCTTCAGTGTC
This sequence comes from Myotis brandtii, assembly GCF_000412655.1. Taxonomy (NCBI): domain Eukaryota; kingdom Metazoa; phylum Chordata; class Mammalia; order Chiroptera; family Vespertilionidae; genus Myotis; species Myotis brandtii. The sequence continues at coordinate 991,212 of NW_005354464.1, read as the reverse complement.
TTATCAGTTTTCAAGTATAGGTCTTTTACATCCTTGGTTAAATTTATTCCAAGGTGGGTTGGGTTTTTTTCATGCAGTTGTAAATGGGATCGTTTTCTTAGTTTCCCTTTCTGTTAGTTCATTATTGGTGTATAGAAATGCAAATGATTTCTGGATTTTTTTTTGTATCCTGCTTACTGAAATCTTTTATCACTTCTACTATTATTTTTGGTGGAATCTTTAATGTTTTCTATATACAGTACCATGTCATCTGTAAATAATGACAGTTTTACTTCTTCCTTTCCAATTTGGATTCCTTTTATTTCTTCTTTTTGTCTGATTGCTGTAGCAAGGACTTCCAGTACTACCTATCCTATCTAATAATAGACAAATAGGGTAATTAACCGTACCTCCGATACGCTTCCCATTGGCTAATCAGGGTGATATGCAAATTAACTGCCAACAAAGATGGCAATTAATTTGCATACATAGGCTCCAAGTGGTGGAGCGAAGCCAAACAGCTGGAAGCTGGCTGAGCAGTGAGGCCTCCCGGCCGGGATCAACAGAGCCACGGGGCCTCACGGACCCGGGATGGGCGAAACCAGGATGGGTGGAACCGTGAGGCCAAAATCCCAGGGAATGCCAAGTCTAGCTGCCACCTGCTGGGTGCTCACACACCTTTGTAGTAGGGCGGAATCTTAGGGAGTTTGTCAAAGGGAAGCCAGAAGAGTTTATCAGGCCCAAACAGACCAAGATTTGGCTGAGTGAAGGGAGGACTCTGTATTGGTTATAAGCACAAGGCAAAAATTTCCCCTGTACTAGAGCCACACAATTCAGACTGTCCAAGATTCTATCAGGAGCCCCATCTCATCAGGGCAGGGCCACCAGGAGTTGGAAGAGGGGGAGGTGCCAGTCAGGCTTTGGGGTGGGTGCAGGGACTGGCCACACAATTCAGTCTGTCCCAGATTCTGCCCAGACCTCGGCAGGGCAGAGCCACCAATCATTGGAAGGGTGGGGCAGCCAGGAGCCTGGAGAGTGAAATTAGCAAATCTCCCATGAAAGGGAGGCCCCAGTCAAATTTACAAGAAAGTGGGATAAATTGCCCCATTCCAAAGCCACACAACTCAGTCACTGACACCTCTTAAGTCTGCTCAGACTTTTATACCCCAGCCCAGACAGCTGACTCTGCAGAGTGGGGTTGAGAGGGTGGGGCTATTGCATTCCCCCAGGCTGATGCCATATGGAAGGGGTGGGGCTCCACTCAAGAATGATATTGTTGCTCTAGCCAGTTTGGCTCAGTGGATGGATAGAGTGTCAGCCTGCAGACTGAAGGGTCTCGGGTTCCATTCTGGTCAAGGGCATATGCCTGGATTGTGGGCTTGATCCCCAGTAGGGGGCAAGCAGGAGGAGTGGATCAATGATTCTCTCCCATCATTGATGTTTCTATTTCTTCCTCTCCCTTCTTCTCTGAAATCAATTTTTAAAAAAAAGAAGTGATGTTGTTTGTGGTGCAGGAGAGTGACTCAGCATGGGAGTCTTGGTGGCTATCCCTTTAGCTTTCTCCCCAGAGCCACAAACCCCAGTCTCTCCTTGCATGCCTCTAGTCCACTCCGCTCTCCTCTGCCAAAGCCAAGGTGAGTAACTGTGAATGAGATTTTGTGCATCGGGCTCCTGTCTCTCCCTGATGGATAGAATCCCTGCTGATTTTCACAGCCAGGTGTTATGTGGGCATCTCTTTCCAGCTCTGGTGCTCTGGACTGAAGAACCTGGTGTGGGGACTGAAACCCCATGCTCCGCAGGTGGAACTTTTTCAGCTAAGCTATCCCTCCAAGATCTCAGCCACTGGCCCTGGGATTGGGCCCACGCCTTTTTGCATCTACGCCCTTCCTACTCGTCTCAGTTTGGCTTCTTCCGTAAATTCTTGGTTATAAGACTTCTCTTCAGTTAGTCTTCAGTTGGTTATTGTTCTATGCTTCCTTTGTAATTCCAGTTTGGTGCTGGGAGGAGGTGAGTGTAACATCCATCTACTCATTGCCATCTTGGATTTCTCTATGCTCGTTCTTTCCCTTAAGTATGAAACTTGAGTTCTCTTGTATTCAACAAATATGATTGATTTTAACATAAGACTGGCATGGGTGGTTGCTGATGATACAGTAATAAATAAAGTAAATTTGGCCTCCCATCACAGACCTTAAACTCTAGTGGGTGATATTCACAAGTTATTGGTGTGATAAGAGCTGTACAGGTAGAAATATAGGATACCTCAAAGCATTTAAACCTAGGAAATGGAAGCCCCAGGGTGGGCTTGGGTGGGGGTCAGTAGTGATAGTTCAGAGAAAAAGAAGGGCATGCACAAAGTCACAAAAAGGAGAGAAAACACTGCCCATCCAAAAAGCTGAAAAATAAATAAATATAACCACAAAATTAAATAAAAAAAATAAACCTTTGTGCCCAGCTGGTATCGCTCAGTAGTTGAGCATCAACCTATGAACCAGAACCAGGAGGTCATGGTTCAATTCCCAGTCAGGGCACAGTCCCTGGTTGCTGGCATGATCACCAGTGGGAGGATTCTCTCTCATTATTGATGTTTCTATCTCTCTCTCCTTCTCCCTTCCTCTCTGAAGTCAATAAAAATATATTTTTAAAAAACAAAACGCTTGATGGTAAAAGATGGATCAGTTATAATATGTTTGAAATGCCACATCTAAGTGGAGACATTGAATAGACAGGGGCATAGATGGGCTTGAGGCCCAGAAGAAAAGTCAGGGTTAGACATACAGCTTTCTCATCTATCCAGGGTCTTTTCTTCATCACAATACTCTTAAGAAATACATTAGTTGGAAGGCAATGGGAATACTTGGTGGTTTTTATTAAAGAGTTGCCACTAATGTGTAGAAAGTATGAGGTTAGAAGAACAAAATTAAATTTTTCCTGCTGTTGTATTATCTTGCCTTAGAAGGCCTTCTTTTTTTTGATGGTCTGCTCTGCGATCAATTGAAACCTAAATGAGGGCTCATCTTTTGTCTGGGCAAGTAGCTACAAACTCAGGGCCTTATGCTAACAAAAGCTTTTATTTCCTTTGTTGAAAGTTCTTTCTCATCATTTTCTAAGTATAATTGCTATTTACCCATTGACTTGTAAAGCAGGATTCAGTGTTAGATTAATGCTCAAAAGTTAACATTTGCCAAATTTAAACTCTGCATCACAAAATTACAAATGAAATAAATTATTATATATCTACATTGTATTTCCATGTCTCACCCCAATTACAGTGAAAATAAACACAAATTTTCAATATTCTGATAAGCAAAAAAGTTGGAGACTTACAAAGAGGTACTTATATATTTCGTCTAAATATGAGTCAAGATCTATCCAGTCTCTTTTGTCACATTAGAAAAATCTCTGTTTGCCTCTTAATAGTCTGCAAACATCTTCTCAGGTCTTTCCCAAGTTTCAGTAGCTTTCAGGGCAAATGACATCAACAATCACATTTTTACTAAGTCTCTCTCAACCACTAAACCTCTCTACTGGTTTTCCATCTGAGTTTCAAGAATTATATATTCTTCCTCTTGTTATCTCTAATTTTTACATAGTTTTTTTTTCTGTTCTTTTTGCTTATATCTTTTTGCATGGTGTCCCAGTTTTTCACAAAAGTATTCTCTAGATATGAAAGCTCCTTTACTTTTTAAAAGTTGGGCATAAAGTTTCATAAAAATAACAATCCAATAAAAATAATTACTGAGATTTCAACTATAAATTTTTTATCTTACTCATGTATTGATAATTAAAACAGTGAAGCCCCTTTCAAAGGGAAGAGAAATAAAAGACTAGTTGAAGTTGGTGAAAGGTGCTTACTTATAAGTCATGACTTATCAATTTAATAAATATTCACTAAGCGTGTCTTAAGATTTTCACATCTTACATATGAACAGAAAGCAATAAGGTCATTACTTTCTTCTTTTCACTCTATGATAACTCTTGCACCCAGAGCAAGCTTTCAGCACAGCCTGAAAAGCAACTAAGCTGTCCTTGGATGATGGCGCCACCTCGTGGCTAGTTTACAAATCTGTTAAAGGCCACGTCTCTTCAAGTTCTCTATCTCAGGCAGTAACATTTTCACATTTTCCTTCCCTACACTTTTCCAATTCTTGCCCACCTATTTCATACAGATATATCTTCTTCTTCCTACCTTATCTATTCTCTGTTCAATTTCTGGAAAAAAAATATACAAATAAACACACCAGCCTGTTTTAAATAAGCATAAGAAGAAAATGCCAGTCATATATTTGTAACAAAGAAAAGTCATGAGATGGAAGACATTAAGAAAGAGTAACAACAGAAATTTCACCAAACATTTCCCTCCACTGCCTCGTCCCTTCGTTTACTTAATTTACTCAAGTAACAAAATGTCAAACAGAAAAATCTCTTACTAAGTCCTAGGATAGCAGCAATTTGCCTTCTCTTTAGAAATGAGCACAACTGCAGCCAGGTACAGATGGGAGTTTGAAAATTTGTAGGCTAATCTGAGAATTTCTGCTACTTCTAATATTGTTCCTATAGGGAACTGCATTCAGAACTTAAATAGTTTTTAATTATGGCCCTTTTATGGAGGGATTTTCTATAATTCTAACTTAGTATATCATAAAAAGAGTAAGTTGTTTCCAAAGATATCTAAACAAGTATGGCTCAGAGACTGTTCTGTAAAATGGAAATAATAAAACTTGCTCTTTTTAAGGAAGAATTCAAGAAAATATTTTAAAGTATACTACTTTAATATCTGATAAACATGAGATGTTCAATTTACTCTACCAGGTGAATATATTTTTTAATTCTCACTGAGGCTATGTTTATTGATTTGAAGGGGAGAGGGAAGGGAAGGGAAGGGAAGGGAAGAACACCCCGGCTAAGTTAAGCAGGGTGGAGAGAGAGGGAAGGGAAGGGGAGGGGAGGGGAGAGGAGAGGAGAGGAGAGGAGAGGAGAGGAGAGGAGAGGAGAGAAGAGAAAGGTCAATGTAAGATAGAAATATTGATCTGTTGCCTCCCAGACACACTCTGACCAGGGATCTGCCAGCAACCTAAGTATGTGCCTAGACTTGGAATCAAACCACAACCTTTGGGTGTACCAGATGATGCTCCAACCAACTAAGCCACCCAGCCAGGGCCCAGGTGAATATTTTAAGAGTAGGTATACAATTGGGAAGATGTTCATTTTGGGGTCATTTTCTTATCAGTATTTAGAAAAATAAATCACAGCTAAAATTGCTAATATGAAAAGTGAGATGATTGGTTTAAGTAATCTCTGAATTTATATCTAGCTCTAAAAATATCCTGTAATTCTACTATGCTCAGAATCTCTGTCACAACTACACACAACTCACAGAACCACTTCAAAATCTAATATTGTCTATAGTGTCAGAGCACAAAATAAAACTACTCTCCCAAATGCATCACTCCCCATTTATAGATTTTTTTCCTATTAGGCAAGAAATTGGAAAATAATCCTCTTACTAATTATATTAATATAAAGTGAGTTTTGGTTCCTCTGGAAGCTGTCTTGTGTGATTTCTGAATATCCCCATATTAACTATTATATAGACAATCCTATAGGTTAGTATATATGTTCCTAGGAAGATGTTTAAAAGTTGAATCTGAAACTCAAACAATAGACCTGTTGTAAAGAATTCCATCTCATGAACAAGACAGGGATGCCTACTCTTATCGCTCCTATTTGACATATACTAGAAGTGCTAGCCATAGTGATCAGACAAGAAGAAGAAATAAAAGGCATCCAAATTGAAAAAGAAGAAGAAAAACTGTCATTATTTGCAGATGACATGCGAATTCCTAACATAGAAAACCCAAAAGACTCCATTAAAAAAAACTACTAGATTAAATAAATGAATTTGGCAATGTAGCAGCATACAAAATTAACACCCAGAAGTCTATGGCTTTTTTATACATCAATAATGAACTCACAGAAAGAAAAAAAAAAAAAACAATCCCATTTACCATTGCAACAAAAAAAAATTAAGATACCTAGGAATAAACTTAACTAAGGAGGTAAAAGACCTGTACTCGGAAAACTACAGAACTTTGAAAAAAGAGATAGAGGAAGACATAAACAAATGGAAGAATATATCGTGTTCATGGATTGGTAGAATCAACATCATTAAAATGTCCATACTACCCAAAACAAACTATAAATTCAGTGCAATCTCCATTGAGATACCAACAGCATATTTCACAGACATAGAACAAACTCTCCAAAACTTTATATGAAATAAAAATTACCCCAAATAGCCACAGCAATCCTGAGAAAAAAGAGCAATGTTGGAGGGATCACAATACCAGATATCAAGCTATATTACAAAGCCACTGTTCTCAAAACTGAGTCTGAAGATAAGTCTCTAACATGTCAATCAACGGAAGAAGCAGGTAGCTAAACCCTCATGGGGATGTTACCAAAACTAGCATGTACTTGTAATCAGGTGAGGCAGCTGAATGACAGAGGTACGTGCGACAGAAATCCTGGGAAGTAGGTTGTCCTCTGAGAGGGTTGTAGAAACAGGAACTACTACGTGCATAATCACCGAGGCTGGTCTTCAGAGGCAAATAAATTTTGTATCTGGATGGGCACTAGAATATGAGGTATGAGATACAAGTATGGGAGAATAGTAGGTAAAGAGTTACTTAGATCCTAGGGCATTGGAAACTAAAGAGAAAATAAACAAATGGGACTACATCAAAATAAAAAGCTTCTGCACAGCAAAAGAAACTATCAACAAAACAACAAGAAAGCCCACTGCATGGGAGAACATATTTGCCAATGTAATATCTGATAAGGGCCTAATCTCCAAAATTTATAGGGAACTCATACATTTTAACAAAAAGAAGATAAACCATCCCATCAAAAAATGGGCAAATGGAGACGCTTCCTCTTTGCTGCATCTACTGCGAGGATGAAGACCATTCTCAGCAATCAGACTGGACATCCCAGAAAATGTGGACATCACTCTGAAGGGGCGCACAGTTATTGTGAAGGACCCCAGAGGCACCCTGCGGAGGGACTTCAATCACATCAATGTAGAGTTCAGTCTCCTCCGAAAGAAAAAGAAGAGGCTCCAGGTTGACAAATGGTGGGGAAACAGAAAGGAACTGGCCACAGTTCGCACTATCTGCCGTCATGTACAGAACATGATCAAGGGAGTTACACTGGGCTTCCGTTACAAGATGAGGTCTGTGTACGCTCCCTTCCCCATCAACATCGTTATTCAGGAGAATGGTTCTCTTGTTGAAATTAGAAATTTCTTGGGCGAAAAATACATCTGCAGAGTTTGGATGAGGTCAGGCATTGCTTGTTCAGTATCTCAAGCCCAGAAAGATGAGTTGATTCTTGAAGGAAATGACATTGAACTTGTATCAACTTCAGCTGCTTTGATTCAGCAAGCCACAACAGTTAAAAACAAGGATATAAGAAAATTTTTGGATGGTATCTATGTTTCTGAAAAAGGAACAGTTCAGCAGGCTGATTAATGAGATCTAAGTTGTCCAGCTATAGAAACACCGAGATGCTGAAAGATTTGTCACACTTGTTTGTAAAACTATAAATATGTACAATAAAAGCCTTGTATTGATTTGGGACCAAAAAAAAAGGGCAAATGACTTAAATAGGCACGTTTCGAAAGTGGACATAAAAAAGGCTAAGAGACATGTGAAAACATGCTCTAAGTCACTAATCACCCGAGAGATGCAAATCAAAAAGACAATGAGGTACCATCTCACACCTGTCAGAATGGCTATCATCAACAAATCAACAAACAATAAGTGCTGGTGAGGATGTGGAGAAAGAGGAACCCTCGTTCACTGCTGGTGGGAATACAGACTGGTACAGCCACTGTGGAAAAACAGAATGGAGTTTCATCAAAAAATTAAAAATGGAACTCCCATTTGACCCAGAAATTCCACTTCTAGGAATATATCCCAAGAAACCAGAAACACCAATCAGAAAGGACATATGCACCCCTATGTTCATAGCAGCACAATTTACAACAGCTAAGATTTGGAAACAACCTAAGTGCCCATCAGCAGATGAGTGGATTAAAAAACTATGGTACATCTACACAATGGAATACTATGCTGCTGTAAAAAAGAAAGAACTCTTACCATTTGTAATAGCATGGATAGACCTGGAGAGTATTATGCTAAATGAAATAAGCTAGTCAGAGAAAGATAAATATCACATGCTGTCACTCATTTGTGGATTATAATGAACAACATAAACCGATGAACAAAAACAGATGTAGAGACAGAGAGGCATCAATCAGATGCTCAAAACTCAGAGGGAAGGTAGGGGAGGGTGGGGGTGAGAGGGAGAGATCAACCAAAGGACTTGCATGCATGCATATAAGCATAACCAATGGACACAGACACTAGGAGGGTAAGGACAGGTGCTGGGGGGTGGGAGTGGCTGGGGGGAAATCAATGGGGGAAAAGGAGACATTATATAATACTATATGTAATACTTTAAACAAAATAAA
>NW_005354464.1:980592-982687 GCF_000412655.1 Myotis brandtii | reverse complement strand
AATAAATAAATAAATAAATAAATAAATAAAATAATTCCATCTTCTTATAACTACAAAATACAATAAAACCCCTAATTGTGGTTCTTGCAGGTGAAAATTTTAGAAGAGAGATGGAGTAGAAAGCAGATATAGTCAGAAAGAAGCTTCCAGCAAAGGGCCAACAGTCAACACCCTGTTATTCCAGGAGACTGAGGGAGCTGAGGGAGGCATGCTTTCTCCCATCCCTCCCCAGGGGAAGACAGAGGACTCCTGGAATTATTAACTCTATATTGTCCTCACCCCCCACCCCATCCTTAGCCACCCCCTTATCCAAGGACACACAAGGAGCCTAGAGCAGGAGTGAGAACTGGGTATGCCCATTTCCAAAACATCTAGCTGCTATACCAAACAACTTCATCCTTATCTCATTCACCTCACACTTCAATGCCTAGAAATCTCAGACTTTAGGGTGCATCCGAATCACCTGGAGAGCTTGATAAACTACAGATTGCTGATGCCCTTCCAGAGATCTGATTCAGCTGGTCTTGAGGGGGACTCAAGAATTTACATTTGTAATGAGTTCCCAGGTGATCCTGATGCTGTTGGTCCAGGGACCACACGGTGACAACATCTGCCCTGGAATATTCATTTTTCAACACACATTCATTTTCAAAATCTGAAAGCCCAGTAAATCATCCTTAGGCCTATGTATTTGATTATATGAATAGTATGTCAGATGTGAAAAAGGCTAAAAACAGTTTGGTAAAACTTATCTTCCAAAAGTACCTTTTGCTAAAATAAATTCTTCAAAGAAGTTCATTTTTTAAAAGTATATTTGAATTGAAATAAATTCCTTCTAACATAACACATTGTCTTGAGTTTTTAGATCTTCTAAATGCTTAGACTGTGTCTTTTTGAAGTCATGTAATCTTAATACAGCTAAATATTTTCACCTTTCAGTCTCAGACGAAATTTTATTATAGAACATAAACTACTCTAAAAAATTGTAGAACAAACTGACCTTGGCTTCTTTATGTAGAACTTCACATAATGTGTCAGTTCCTTCAAAGTAGAATAATTGGGTAGCATTAGGAAAGGATTTCATCTTTAAACCAAAATATAAGAAAGTGGTAAAAATAAAGACATCCAGGATAAAGGTGGTCATTTATAGGGGCTGTGAAGTGATAGTAAATTTAACAAAAGCACTTTTAAACAGTATAAACTTATTAAACATTTTGTTAACATTGAAGACTCTCACTTTCTTCTGAATTATTTAACTTGCGTTTGTATGGAGGCACAGAACTCTCCAGTCCCAACTAATTGCAGGGACTCTCCTAAGGGCAGGTTCAACTTTGGTGTCTTATAGGACACTAGAGACCCGGTGCACAAAATTCATGCATGGAGGGCGGGGGTGTCCCTCAGCCCGGCCTGTGCCCTCTCACAATCCAGGACCCCTTGGGTAGGGTCTCTAGGCCTGGCTGGCGACCAGGGCCTATCGGGGTTTTCCTTCCCTGGCTGCCGGCAGCTGGCCTCGCCCCCGCCACTGCCACTGCTTGCCATCTGTGTGGTGCTGACCCCCTCCCCCACCACTGGTCATCTTCCTCTGCAGGTGACAGGCATAGGGTGCAATTGCTTGGCTGGCCTGGGCCTCCTTCTGTAGGGCAATCACTGGCTGGCCCTGCACACCTGCCACAGCCACTGACTGGTGGCCTGGGCCTCCCTCTGCGGAGCAATCGTGGGGTGATAATGGGGCCCCCCGACCAATCACATCACACCCACCTTGGCTGGCCTGGCACCAGTGCGTGTCATAGTGTGGTCATCTGGAAGGTCGTCCAGAGGGTCATTCTGATGTTCGGTCGGTCATTCGGTCCATTTGCATATTATGCTTTCATTATTATAGACTAGAGGCCCGGTGCACAAAAATTTGTGCACTCGGGGGCGGGGGGTCCCTCAGCCCGGCCTGTGCCCTCTTGCAGTCTGGGACCCCTCAGGAGATAATGACCTGCTGGCTTAGGCCTGCTCCTGGGTGGCAGAGGGCAGGCCCAATCCCTAGGTGCAGCCCCTGGTCGGGCTCAGAGCAGGGCTGATTGGGGAGTTGGGGCACCGCCCCCTGTCA
>NW_005354464.1:955831-978604 GCF_000412655.1 Myotis brandtii | reverse complement strand
GGGGGGGGTGGTTGGGGCGCCGCAGCCTGTCACACACAGAGCCGCAGGGCGATCAGGGGGTTTGGGCGCTGCCCCCTGTCATGCTGATCCCGGTGCCGGGAGCCTCGCTGCTCCGCTGATCCCGGTGCTGGGAGGCCTATTACCCTTTTACTATATAGGATAGAGGCCTGGTGCATGGGTAGGGGCTGGCTGGTTTGCCCTGAAGGGTGTCCTGGATCAGGGTGGGGGTCCCCACTGGGGTACCTGGCCTGTCTGGGTGAGGGGCTGAGGGCTGTTTTCCTGGTGGCGAGTGACTAAAGCTTCCAACCGCTCCTTGTTTTCTTCTCTTTTTTTTTTATTCTGGGCCAGCTTTAGCTCTGAGGCGCTGCTGAAATGCAGCAAGCAAGCCTCGTGCTTGCTTCAGTGCCTGGCTGCCGGCCGCCATCTTGGCTGACAGTTAATTTGCATATACTCACTGATTAGCCAATGAAAAGGGTAGCGGTCGTACGCCAATTACCATGTTTCTCTTTTATTAGTGTAGATATCTGGATGAAAGTCACCATGCTGCTTTTGTTAAACTCCACAGTCAGAAACCCCTAAACTCTTTGTAATTTTGTAGATCTCATTCTTATGGGATAATGACTCTTATACTATGGTGAATATGCAGGTTCATTTCCAGGATATATCACTGTATATTTCTCTAAGAAATCTTCTAAACCACCAGCTACCCCTGAATTCCTTATGAATGACACTAATAATTCCCAAAACAATATTCTCTCAAGAACTGCATTCTATCCTACATAATGAAGAGATAATATGCTAATTAGACCGAACAGCAGAACAACCATCCGGACTACCTTCCGGACGAAGCCAGGGCTGTGAGGGCCAGCCAAGGCTGCGAGGGGCTGCGAGGGCCAAGCCCCTTGCACAAATTTCATGCACTGGGCCTCTAGACCAGGGGTGGGCAAACTTTTTGACTCGAGGGCCACAATGGGTTCTTAAACTGGACCCGAGGGCCGGAACAAAAGCATGGATGGAGTGTTTGTGTGAACTAATATAAATTCAAAGTAAACATCATTACATAAAAGGGTACGGTCTTTTTTTTTTTTAGTTTTATTCATTTCAAACGGGCCAGATCTGGCCCGCGGGCCATAGTTTACCCACGGCTGCTCTAGACTATATATAAAAGATCAATTGCACTAGCTATTTACAAGCTGAGTTCCAAGTACATATTCATCGTTCAAAAGTTTGTTTAGTTATTAACCTGAAAGAAACCGAAAATTGGCCCAATTATTAGAGTTATCTTCATGATTAAATTGGCCAGTGACTTATTTGATCATTGCTTATGGTAGTTGGTTCAAAAATCATTCATTTAAGTACTAGACTTATCGAAGTGATCTCTTAGTAAGCTATATAAATGTCTAGTCACTATGCTGTAGACCTCAGACTAACACTATATCTCAACTCTAATAGAAAAAAATGTTTATACTTTTTTGAAAAGGAAAAAAGGCATTCATTGATATGGTTTATTGCATATACTTAAGTTTCAAATGCAATGAATTAGAATATTAGCTAGACATGCTGGCTAAATATATATATATTTAAAATGTCTTTGAATAATCCTGCAAACATTTAAATGCACAAACTATATAATCCAGTGGTTCTCAACCTTGGCTACATGTTGAAATTATCTGTGAAGCTTTAAAAAAATGGTGATGCCTGTGTTCTGCCTCCAGAGATTTTCGTTTAATTGGTTTATGTATGATTTAAATGTGATTCCAATGTGCACCTAGACCCAGAGACCCTAGTTAAGAAAATTAAACTCCTATTTTCCTTAAATATCAAAATAGATGTTTCTTATTAATTTCTATAATTGGATTAATAAATAGAGAGAAATAATGTATTCTCTAAATAAACACGCTTTTGAAAGTGAAAGTGTTATTATCTGTCATTGGCCCAGGTCAACAGGAGAAAGCCAGGACTGCCCTGGGCCAAATAGAGGGTCCTATGGTCACTCTATTTATAGACTTCTGAAATATTTTTAACTTTGTATTTGAGTTTTTTTAATAGAGTGTATAGTTATATATTCTAGGGTATTCTGAGGTTTTTTTAATGGCAGAAAATGGTTCAGATAATACTTGAAAGGTTACATTAAATTCTCAATCCATTGGATAAATGCCTACTTACTTAGGATCATGTACACAGAGATGGTTTGGAGACTAAATTAAGATTTGCTGGGAGAGCAAACTAAAATAGTAGAGATAATATTTTAAATATCATTAATTTTCTGTGCCAACCCCATTTCAATGGATAATCACATACAATATAATGCTGACTCTCAAAAATGGTAGATTAAAATAATTCATTTCTGTTTTTAATTAAAATTGAGAAAGTCGGAACTAATAATGTAATGCGTGTCAGAGCTGCATGTGTGCAGCATCAAAGATAAGGAGGGGATTGCAACAGGGTTTGCTTCTTGAGTTCTTGAAAATTCACAAGGAAAGCAGAGGGAATGGGAGCTGGGAGCTGTCACACAGGCACACGTAACACATGAGGCAGCTCTTTTGTTAGCTGACTAGCCAGAAGCCATCCCTTGGTCCACTAATCACTCAAGGTCACCAGCAACATTGTCCGTGTACACCCAGTGTGAGAGCCTCTGCTTTCTCTGTGGAATCTGATGGATACATCCACTTTGGGGTGTTTCAGTGGTAATCTCTAGTATCATATCTTAATGCCAGCTGGGCTTGAAGATGACAGAAATAGTGTCCTGTTTGCACAAAGGCTTAAATAAAAGGGTCACTGGCGCCTGGAAAAAAAATCAGAGATACAATATACTGCTCTATAGTAAATCCGACCAGATCTCTACATAAGATTGACTTGCTGCTTCCTCCAGGCCCTTCCTGAATTTCTGAAGTCCTCAGGCTGCAATGAGTAATTGCCTGTTGCCTTATTTTACAAAAAGTGTGACATGAGGATTATCAGGATGCCCCCCTCTCGGAGGTTATGTATATCTCTAACCCAGAACAAATCTTGATTTATAGGAATTTCACCCATTTCCACTAGAACTGCTTCTATGTACTAGCCACACTACATCATGACTACAGTTATGAAATTGAGTACCATTAAAAACTTTGTCCATGGCTAGAAATTGGAACAACAGATTTAAGAGCATTTCTGGTGACAGAGAATAGCCTAATCTTAGAAAAACAAAACCGCACACAGAAATTTTTATTTGCATCCCAGGACCATGTAGCCCTTAAAAAGGCTCTCCCAAATTGCATGCTTCGCATCACCAAATGCTTGAAATGTTCATGAGAGATGACGCAGGACAATTGTTTACTGACAAAATATTTTGGGGGGATGTTGAATTTAACAACGTTGAATGGATTTTATTACAGTGGCCTCTTCAGGGTCTAAAATGTACCGTGAATTTCAATAAAAGCTATAAAGAAATCACAAAATTATGAGATCTTGAAGTTCTTTTTTGTTAAAGAAGCCTATGGAATTAGCAGTCTGAAGAATATACTGTATGACATACTGCATCATGGTTAGTAACTTCTTTATCAAGAATCTTTCCTTAACCTCCCTGGTACAACTTAAACCAACTACCTTTTGCCCCCAACTTTGTAAATTAAAAATATTAACTACCAGCCAAGAGGTCTATTGCCAGCAAAATATTCTTTAAGAATAAAGTGAAATATAGATATTAACAGACAAATAAAAACAGAGTTATCACTGGCAAACTTTTTAAAAAAGAAATACCAAAAGGTATTCTTTTCTTTTTTTAATACATTTTTCTTGATTTCAGAGAGGAAGTGAGAAGGAAAGAGACACATCAATGATGAGAAAGAATCATTGATCAGCTGCCTCCTGCACACCCCCAACTGGGGATGGAGCCCATAATCCGGAATCAAACCCAGGACCCTTCAGTCCGCAGGCCGACACTGTATCCACTGAGCCAAACCAGCCAGGGCAAAAGGTATTCTTTAAAGAAATAAACTCACAAATGGAAATGCACAGGCTCAGACACAGCAACAATGAAAGGGGCAAATATATAGGCAAATTGAGAGGAGGGTTACTGGAGTTAAAATATACTAAGATCCTTGCATTGTTAGAAAGTGGTAAAAGCACAAATTTAAATTTGACTTTCAGTCAAAGATTCATAATATAATACAGATATTTACCAGTAAAAAAAAAAAATTTTAAAAAGCGTAAAAAGAGTGTTTAACTACTAAGATAATAAGGGGAAAAAATCCTATATAATAAAAGGCTAATATGCAAATCGACCGAATGTCAGAATGACTGGTCATTATGACATGCACTGACCAGCAGGGGGCAGACACTTAATGCAGGAGCTGCCCCCTGCTGGTCAGTGCACTCCCACAGGGGGAGCACCGCTCACCCAGAAGCTGGACTCATGGCTGGCAAGCGCAGCGGTGGTGGCGGGAGCCTCTCCAGCCTCTGTGGCAGCGCTAAGTATGACTGACTGATGGCTTAGGCCTGCTTCCCCTGGGCCTAAGTTGGACATCTTCTGAGGGCTCCTGGACTGCGAGAGGGCACAGGCCAAGCTGAGGGACTCTACCGAGTGCACAAATTTTCATGCACTGGGCCTCTAGTAAACTAGTAAAAACAATACAAAAGGAGACACACAAAAAAGAGTTTAAAGGAACTTAGCATAAATGGTACAAATAGAAAATACACAGTAAGATAGTAGTTTAAACCCAATTATATAAGTGATTACAAAAATATAAATAAGCTAAATCATTCAATTAAAAAACAAAAGATGTCATACGAAGGCACACACCTGGCTGGTCCGGCACCCACACGTGCTGCTTTTTTAATCAAGAGAGAGATCCTCTCTCTGAATAGGCTGCCCGGAGGAGCAAGGGGTCCCAGCCCCACACCAGACTCCCAGCCCAGGGTCCCAGAACTGGGAAAGAAGTCTCTATGAGCAGTAAGAACTATGGGCTATAAAAACCAGTGAGGATTTGGGTTCAGTGACACAGAGCCTGCTGGAGACCCAGCTGTTCCTCTTAAAAAACCAGCACCACAAGCTGAACTTACAAGGTCCTGCTTCCTCTAACTCAAGCACCAAGGCGAGGCTTTGGGGGACACAGACACATATGAGGAGAAACTGGATTGTCTGGCATCAGGGCAGGAACTCAGGTGTGGCTTTCTCCCAGACGGAGGTGCTCACAGGGATCATTGTTCTTGTGCTGGGTCAGGGAGTCTCAAACCTATCAATAATAGGCCCAAAACCCAGCACCAGCACCAGCTTGCCTTGCTTCATAGCTGGGCCTCATCTGGGCACTTCCAAACCTCATACAGAGAGGAGAAATCTGTAGATCTCTCTGTAGCTCCTGCTGGGTGGCCCCAGGCAGTGGCTGATTTTGCCCCTCCCTGGAGATCCAAGAGCCAGTGTACCCAGTGGTCAGTGTCAGACCACACCAGATTACAAGTCTTCACATCCATAAGTGACACACTCAAGGGGAAGACTCAGTGAGCACCAAAGCCCCACTGAAATAAGTCCTGCTCCATAGGGGTGTCTCCTGCACAGCAGCTCTTCTGCTGTAGTTGCAATTGGTTCTCACAGCCAACCGGCCTGGAGGTCAATTCCTCCCAGTGACACCAACAGCAATCAAGTCTCAACTACAACAAGACTGTGCTCACAGCCCACAAAGGGGTGCACCTAGAGGACCCAGCTCAGGTGACTGGGGAGGCTGAGCCACTGGTCCCTATAGGACACCTACAACAGAAGGCCACTCTACCAACTCAAGAGGACATAGCAGCTCTACCCAATATATATAAACAGACACAGGTAAGCAGCCAAAATGCAAAGACAAAGAAACATGTCACAAATGAAAGAAATGGAAGAGAGCAGACTACTGAATATAGAGTTAAAAACTACAGTTATAAGTTTACTTAAGAATCTTCTAGAAACCTCCAAAAAAATGGAAAAGAACCAGTTAGAAATTAAGCATACACTGACTGAAATAAAGAATAATATACAGGGATTCAACACTAGAGTAGAGGATTCTGATAATCAAATCAGCGATTTGAAATATGAGGAAGCAAAAACATCCAACCAGAAAAACAAAAAGAATAAAAAAATGTGAGGATGGTGTAAGCAGCCTCTGGGACAACTTCAAGCGTACCAACCAACATTTGCATTGTGGGGGTGCCAGAGGAGGAGAGAGAGCAAGATATTGGGGACATGTTTGAAGAATAATGACAGAAAATTTCCCTACCTGGTGAAAGATATAGCTTACAAGTCTAGGAATTACATAGAATCCCAAACAAGAGGAACCCAAAGAGGACCACACCTCTTTGTTAATTATGTTAAGACACATCATAATTAAAATGCCAAGGGCTAAAGACAAAGAGAGAATCTTAAAAGCAACAAGAGAAAAGCAGTTAGTTACCTACAAGGGAATGCCCATATGACTGTCAGCTGATTTCTCAATAGAAACTTTGCAGGCCAGAAGGGAGTGGCAAGAAATATTCAAAGTGATGAATAGCGGAGAGATCCAAGATGGCTGCTGACAGGACGGCCGGTTGCAAGATAGTGTGTGAATGAGAGAACAAAAGGAGTGTGTGTGGACATGTGGGGAGTGTCTGTATTTGTGAAGGAATATACCATTTTTTTCTGCCTCACCCTTTCAGTTGAGGCATCTCATCTTCTTTGATCCTTAAATGGGATTTACACCATCAACTCCTCTGGTTCTCCGACGTTCAGATACAAACTGAATTACACCATTGGCTTTCTTGGGCCTCTAGTTTAGAGTTGGCAGATCATGGAACTTCTCAGCCTCCATAATCACATGAGCCAATTCCTCATAATAAATATATATAATTATAATTATATTAGAGGCCCGGTGCACAAAATTCATGCACTCCAGGAGGGGAGTGGGGGGTCCCTCAGCCCAGATTGTGAGAAGGCGAAGGCCAGGCTGAGGGAACCCACCGGTGCATGATAGGGGCCAGGGAGGGATGCGGGAGGTTGGCCAGCTGGGAAGGGACCGCGGGAGGGCTCCAGGGCGTATCTGGCCCATCTCCCTCAGTCCCAATTGACCGAACCCCAGCAGCAAGCTAACCTACCAGTAGGAGCGTCTGCTCCCTGGTGGTCAGTGCATGTCATAGCAAGCAGTTGAGCAGCCTTAGCATATCATTAGCATATTACGCTTTGGTTGAACGGACGACCGGACAACTGAACACTTAGCTTATTAGGCTTTTATAATATAGGATATTCCTTCATAGTTCTATTTCTCTGCAGAACCCTAACTAATACCTTAATCTTGCCAGTAATCATGGAAATGCAAATTAAAAATCACAAGATCTACACATTCACAGGAATGTCTAAAATTTAAGACTACAAATCCCAAATGTTGGCAAGAATTTGGAGCAATGGAAATTCTCATATACTGCCTATGATTATATAAATTAGTACAAACACTACAATGGATTGAAAGTTTGTGTCCCCCCCAAAATTCATGTTGAATCCTAACCCCCAATGTGATGGGATTAAGAGGTAGGGGCCTTTGGGCGGTAATTAGGTCATGATGTGGGAGCCCTCGTGAATGAAATCAGTACCTTTATAACAGAGACCCCAAAGAGCTCCCGTGCTCTCTTCTGCCATGTAAGGGTGTGTCGAGAAGTTATCAGTCTATACCTTCACCAGAACTTGACCATGCTGGCGTGGTTTATAAGCCACCCAGTCTATGGTATTTTGTCATAGCAACCCACACTGACCAAGACAGCCGCTTTAGAAAACTGACTGAGATTCTACCAAATTTGAACATACATGTATCTTATGATCCAACAACCCTCCACTTTGGTATATGCTTAATATACAAGTGTGCATATGTGCCCCAAATATGTGTACAAAAATTTTCGTAGCAGCACCATACTTAATAGCCCCAAACTAAAACAATCATAATCTCTATTAATAGTAGAATCAATTCATAAATTACTATGCCATACAATAGAACACCAGACAGAATGAAAGAACTACAAGTACATGCAGCAACAATGACTCTCACAAACAAGTTGAATGAAAGAAGTTAGATACAAAATACAGACTATATGGCTTTCACTTATATAAAGTCCAGAAACAGGCAAGACCACTCTGCCATTTAATCCTCCTAAGAGAGTTTAGTCGTATTTGAAAAAGCAAAAGGTACAGAGGAAAGCTCCTGGGGCACTGGCCATGTACTAGCTCCTTTTTAAAAAAATATATTTAATTGATTTTTTACAGAGAGGAAGGGAGAGGGATAGAGAGTTAGAAACATCGATGAGAGAGAAACATCAATCAGCTGCCTCCTGCACATCCACTACTAAGGATGTGCCTGCAACCAAGGTACATGCCCTTGACTGGAATTGAACCTGGGACTCTTCAGTCCACAGGCCAATGTTCTATCCACTGAGCCGGTTAGGGCCATGTACTAGCTCTTGACTTGGGTAGTGACTACATGGGCATGGTCCCCTAATAATAACTCATTGAGCTCTAAACTCTTGATTTGTGCTCTTTTCTATATTGTGTTATATTTCACTAAAAGTTTTTAATGTAGTTGTCATTGCTTAAAAAGGCATTCAGCAATAAGAGTAAATTAGTCCTAAACCAGTTCCTAAAATCTCGGCTTAATCTCACTAAGTCTGTGGCTGATGAGGGAAGCAATAAGTTAGAAAGATAAATACATAATCCATGAGAAAGTCCTACAAGTTGTGTGATTTTAGTGGGTAACCCAAAAGCCTTCAGGTGCGATTAGTTGTGGTTATCTAATTGTGCTACTGAGGAATAACTAAATAAGATCTGTTATGAGTATGACTACCCAGCTGCTAAGCATTTTGAGAGAGATGCAGTAATTTAAATTATCAGGCAAGAAGCTCACTCTGGAACTCACAGGTTTTTTTTTAATGAGATGAGGAGAGTATGTATTATTTTAAGTCCTTTTCTAACACCATAGAATGTTATATTTGAAAGCAACATGAGAGATTACCTGTTCGATCTGACAAATAAAAAACCTGACACCTGGAGAGTTTGAATAACTGGTCAAATCAAAGTCATCTATGAGGAGGTAGGGCCGGGAAACAACTCACATCTATTACTAGTGCAGAACATTACCCATTTCTCCAGGCTGCTTCCCCGCCAACACCTGCTTTGATTGTTATGGCTGGGAAAAAAAAATTGAAACCTAAGAATACTAAAAGTAGGGATTTGTGCAACTTTTGTCTTGACTTACTCTTATGAACAGGGTCTAAATGTTCTTAAAATGTGACTACATTTGTACCTCATTCTCACAGCACTTCTGCCAGAATGCAACAAATATTACTTAGAAATTCACTCCAGTGCTTAGCTTTCAAATTCAGTTTTTAGGACACCATATAATGTAATTCCTAAGTAGGTAAAGGCATACTTCAAGAAAAGTATCAGTGAACCAACACGAATATATCTATCTGCCTTTTATATCTGGAGCCTGAGTTTCCAAATTACCCTAAGGAAACAGTGGTAACAATGAATGTCCTCTGTGGAGAAAACCTGCAATAATAATTCCATTTCAGGTCTCTATACATTTTTGTTCTTATTATTTCTATTACCTGGCAACCGTAGAAGCATGTACTGCAGAGACACTGCAGGAAAAACAAATCTATAGTATACACTTTGAAACACATTGGTACAACTGATGCCCCTTTCAATAACCATTCTACTTGGATTCTTTCCTCTTTAACAGATTTTAAGGTATCAATTAATAATTGCATATTTAATTAAAAGGATTTTTCCTATCGGCAGGTACCACATAGGTTATATGTCATAAATGTCTGTAAGATTAATAAAGTCCATCCAATGTATTTCTCTGGAAGCATCTATAATAATCATTTGTACAAAATATTTTTCATGCATAAATATAAGGTGGGGCAAAAATAGGTCAACAGCTGTATGAAAATAATACAATAATTAATAATAATACAATAAACTGTTTCATGTCCTCACAACTGTAAACCTACTTTTGCCCCACCTGTATTTCTGGAAGGACTCACAAAAACCTAGTAATAGTTGCCTCTAAGAGAACTTAGAAAAAGAGAAAGACTGTTTTTATCCTCTTTTGAACTGTTTGGGTATATATCTCCTATTTTAAAAATAATTAAAAAATAGTTAAGGCCACATCTATTTACACCTTCATTTTACATTTTATAAAAATAAAATATTTATATATTTTTCTCCATCTCTCCCTTCAACCACCAACCCCTCCCCAAACATACATACATACATACCGGAGCGTAATAAATATATTTTGGCAATGAGACTAGTTTTCAAAAGGACAGAAGGACAATCAAGTACTCACCTATCCCTAACTTCTCTCTCAGAGCTTCCTTAAATAGTATCTCCTTTTAGAAACTCAAAACGTAAAAATAGGAATTATATCCTTTTCCTGGGCAAGAGGCACCTAACTACCCCTCTGCCCAAAACTGGCTAACCTAGGGCCTCCAGGAGGCGCTACACCATTTCCCCACTGAAAGGGAGTGGTTATAGTCTCTTAAGGACACTTAGAGTGACTCTCTATCCTGTAATGCTAGAGAGAAAATTTCTGACACCCCTGGATTGCCACTGCCTCTCACTTCCCACCCTGGGGGTGGGTGACTCAGTCAGTTGGAGGACCAGAGCCATTGGACCTCATTTCTCAGTTTAGTGAAGCTATTTAACCACAGTCCCAGGTATGGGCAGTCTCCTTTCTCCACCCAGATCAATAGGAGACATCAACCTAGAAACTGTTATGTTTAGAATACACAAAGCAAGTTTCCTCCTCCAATCTATCACCAATGAAACTGACAGCATTACTCTCTACTGGCATATTCTCTTGACTCACTTTTCAACTGGTTTTAAATTGGAATAGAGAGGAGGGGTGCCATTTATTGAAATTCGTGCAAGTGGCTCAGCCCTCACAGCCGCAGCTTCATCTGGAAGGTCATCTGGAAGGTCGTTCGGCTGTCTGGTCTAATTAACATATTATGCTTTTATTATTATAGATATCAAAAACCCTAACAGATATATTATCATATTTAATGTATATCTTGGTCACAAAACACACTCTAATTTCAGAAAACTTAAAATGGTTGGGAATGAGGACCCTTAAATAAAGGAAACAGGATGTATCCTTATAACCCAAACAGTTCAAACTCACTCCTCTCTCGTCTGTTAAATTCCTAATCTGGCATCCCTTATCCAAAACCTAGCAACTGTTGAAAGCATACTTAGTAACTACTAATCAGATAGTAGTAAACTATATTCCATTGTCTTAAGTGGGAAAAATGATAATGCATGCCCAACCCACCCCAAAATCCTCACTAATCACCTCAAATATCAATAAAACATCATTCAACGGCTATATAATAACTCACCAAGGATTTCTGCATAACATAAAATGTTAAATACACAAATAACATCATCAAAACAAAAATCCCTATTAGTTAGGCCTGTTTGTGGACAATGCACACAGATAACAGACAGTATCAGATAAGAATTCCTTCTTCACTGTAAGGAACATGTTTTTTAATGTAAATAACAATAAAATAATGCATTAAAGATAATATCTAATGTGAACCCCGAGTTAGTAGGCCCAGGTACCTGGCAGAAGAAACTGTGGGGCTGATGTAAGGCTAAACCCCCAGAGACTACACAACATATTTAAACAATGGAGCCAGAAAGGCAGGATCCTGTTGAGCAAGCATTCAGATGGGGCCACCACTCACCCACATCCCCTCTCTCTCTCTCTCCCTTCTTTCCTCTTTCCATTCTAATAGACAGTTGGGGAAAGGGATTAGCATCTATTGAATGCAATGTACAGCAGGCATGTTATCGGAGTTCCTCATGCCATCCCTATGATATAGATATGATTGTCCCCATCCTGCAAATGAAAACACTGAGACTCACAGGTTAACTGCCCACGAGTCAGGATGGGGACAATCCCCAGGGGATTGGGCCTAAGCTGGCAATCAGACATCCCTCTGGCAGCCCGGCAGCCCTCAGGGGATGTCCACTTGCCAGTGGGGAGCAGGCCTAAGCTGCAGTTGGACATCCTTAGCGCTGCTGAGGCGGGAGAGGCTCCCACCACCACCGCTGTACTGGCAGCCGTCAGCCTGGCTTGTGGCTGAGCAGAGCTCCCCCTGTGGGAGCGCATTGACCACCAGGGGGCAGCTCCTGCATTGAGCATCTGCCCCCTGGTGGTCAGTGTGTGTCATAGTGACCAGTCATTCCCAGTCTTTCTGCTGTTAGGGTCAGTTTGCATATTACCCTTTTATTATATAGGATAGGGGCCTGGTGTATGGGTGGGGGCCAGCTGGTTTGCCCTGAAGGGTGTCCCGAATCAGGGTGGGGGTCCCGCTGGGGTGCCTGGCCAGCCTGGGTGAGGGGTTGATGGGTGTTTGCAGGCTGGTTATACCCCCTTCAGGGTGGGGGGTCCCCAATTCTGGGATTTATTTACCTTCTATAATTGAAACTTTGTAGCCTTGAGAGGAGCTCAGAGCCGGCCAGGGCGAGTGGGAGGGAAGCTTGGCTTCCTCCATCACCAGGGGCAACACAAGCCTCCTGCTCACTCCAGCTCCCTGGCCACGGCTGGCTGAAAGCAGGTATCTGGGGTTTATTTACCTTCTATAATTGAAACTTTGTAGCCTTGAGAGGAGCTCAGAGCCGGCCAGGGCGAGTGGGAGGGAAGCTTGGCTTCCTCCATCATTGGGGCAACCAAGCCTCCTGCTTGCTCCAGCTCCGTGGCTGCCGGCCACCATCTTGGTTGGGTTAATTTGCATATAGTCGCTCTGATTGGCTGGTTGGCGTGGCTTAAGGCATAGTGAAGGTACGGTCAGTTTGTATGTTTGTCTTTTATTAGTGTAGATGGCACTTACACTCTTTAATATACTTTAGAATGTGTTATGTATACTGTCTGCTGTCTCCTCCCAACTGAAATGTAAACGTTATAAGGTAAGGATTGGAGTTGTTGGGGGGGTGTTCACAGAGCCTAGAACTGTACCTGGCATATTGTAGGTGCTCAATAAATATTTGTTGTTGAACTAAACACTACCTCCACGTCATTCACTATCACATCAGTAGTTATTTATTGTACTTTTAAAATATCTTTGGGTCATATAGCTCACTGAGAATCTGATAAAAGCTATGAACTCTCCACAGGAATGTATGTATGTATGCACATTCAAACAAAATTATTCTGTATAATTTCAGTGAGTCTCTGGACTTGCAGAAGACTGCCCACAAAGATCTAAACCCACAAGGATACATAGACTACTTAGGTGTCATTGATAGGCCATTCGAGACACCATGAATGGAGTGAGAGTTTCTGCTGCAGAGTGAGTCCACAAAGCACCAGATGTCCCTTGTTATAGCAAGCACTGGAGTAGGGCTTCCAGGAAGGGGGCTGTGTGGAAGGAGAGAATCAGAATAAGACTATGCTAGACCCAGAGCAGCAGGTAAGCAGGAACAGCAGCTCAAGTTCTTGTTCTTCCCCTCACCCCTGCTATTGTCAGGCTGACCAGGCCTCCACCCCCGCCAACCCGGCCCTAGATTACATTAAAGTTAGACCAGGAAGCAGGGGCTGGCCTCCCACAGAATGGGGAAGGCCCACAAGTAGCTTTGGGGTCAATAGTGGAGGACAGAAAGAACACTCCCAAGTAGAGATAACTGGAAGAGCAAGAAAATTCCAGTGGCCTCCCACCTGGGGCAAGCATTCTCAGTATTCATTCATTTATGTGCAAGTGTGACTACTTAAGAGACTCCCTGAACAAAGAGACAAAATAAAAATGTTTAAGGACTTTTTATTTCTCTTCAGGGAAAAAATAAACCTTCTACAAATATATAATCAAAATCAATCAGATGTACAAAGTACTAAGAAATGGGTCATTTGTTAGAACACAAAAGATGTTTTAGAGAAAATGAATGGTCTCGATTTTCTTTGCAATGATATTTATAAATAGTAGGTTATTAATTGAAAATTGATTGTACTGACAGAATGACTCCACCTGGAATATCTGGCCTTTGGTGTCCCATTTCCTTTCCTGCCACAGAAAGAGAGGTCAGGTAAATGTTATCAGAATTCCTCATGCCATCCCTAGCAGGATATGAGATCAGAGAGGAGAGGGAGTGAAGGTATCATTCTAGGAACCAGGAAACAGACACAAAACTCAACATAACCAATCTCTCCTTCAGGATAGCTATTCCTATAGAGAGCAGAGCAATGAAACTGAATAGACTAGTTACGTAAATGTCTGCTTAAAGGGCCGGTGTAGAGAAGAGGCCTGGGAAGTCCACTCATGTGGTGAAAGCAGTGGCATGGTGTCCAGTGAGAAGGGGGTGCGGCTAGAGCAAACACACAATGCAGGGAGAAACGTCCACTGAGGAAAGTTGACTTCATTTGTTAGAATTTCAAAAGCAATGCAAATGTTGCAGTCAGGGCTGCCGGGTGAATGGCGACAGTGTGGACCCTTTTCAAGACTAGATATGCAAACATCCCCCACAGACTGAGGAGAAATATTGAGGAGAAGTATTGTTGCACTGATTCTAAAAGGAAGTGAGAGACACAGAGCCAGCCCGCTGTCCCCTGCTGAATGGCCCTGAACTCTGCCTACCCCTAAATGCAGCCCTGGAATAGCATTTGTTAGGAATAAGAACACCCATCCTTGAGGAGCACCCCATGTTTACACGGACCCTCCTCATCCACAGTCTCACTAGACCTCAAACAGCCTGTGACTTGGTGGCACAGTTCCAAGACAAGGTCACTGAGCCCACAGTGTGACTTCTCAGACCAGACAACTTGAACGATCTTATTGTGGCCTACAAAAAATAAATAAGTCAGAGAACCTCATTCACGCCACATCTACAACATCGGCTTCAGAGCTCCACACTTAGAGCCCTACTGAAATTTAGGTGGACACAGGACTCCACTAAATAGTCAGGTAGTGCATGTTTTAAAAATTCTAGCAGCACACCGCTTGAAAATCGCTGCTCTAAAGGGTTAAACTTCCTGGGCTTTTATTATATAGAGTAGTTACAAACATATGGATTGAGCACACTCTTCAGAGTTTTTTTCAACTTTCCTTATGGTACTTTCTGACCATCAGTGTTAGCCTTAGATCAAGTTTACCAGCGTTTTGGGCTACATTCCCAAATATCAGGTCCCCTTGACACACCTGAGGGTTTGCATCATGTCTTACAGGGAGAGTAGTAGCCTTTGGAAGAAACCTAAACATTTTGGAGTACCTGTCAAAAGGCTATCCTACATAATAAAGAGGGAATATACTAATTGACCATCACGCCCTCACAAGATGGTGGCGCCTACAGCCACAAGATGGCGGTGCCCAGTCCCCTCAGCTGAGGGCCTTGGGTCCTCCTGCACCCCCGCACTGACTGAGGCTCAGGCAAGCAGGACCAGCAGAGGCGCAGGCAAGCCTCGGATGGCGGCTGCCCAGCCGCCCAGGGCCAGCCCAAGGCTCAGGTAACCAGGGCCGGCCAAGGCTTGCGCTGCCAGCAGTGGCAGCAGCAGAGGTGTGATGGGGGCATCGCCTTCCCCTGACCGCCAGGTCACCTCCCGCCCCTGAGGGCTCCCAGACTGTGAGAGGGGGCAGGCTGGGCTGAGGGACACCCCCTCCAGTGCATGAATTTTCATGCACTGGGCCTCTAGTTTTAAATAAAAACCTACAAAACAAGGTAAATTTGCCACCAAAATATTGCTAAAGAGTGATCAGTATGTGCCTAAGAAAACACTAAATGAAAATATTGGGCCCTACAAAACTTTTTAAAAGCTAAATGAATTGACAAGATTACCCAGCTAACAAAGGGGGGAGCCAGGATGACAACCCACGCTTCAGATTCCCAAATCCAGAGCCTTCTTCTCTAGCCTGTACTGTACTGTGACCTACTCCCGGGCCCTGAGCTGGGAGGGTGCCTGGAGCAGTTCTGGGTGAACAATTGTGGCTCCTCCACATTAAAGTCCTGAAAAGCAGCACAGGTTGGGGCAGGAAGGTGAGGGGGATAGTGGAGGGGGTGGTGGCAGTGGAGAAAGAATGATTATGGACAACTTTTTAAAACTTCATCCTGATATAATTAGACTTTGAACATTTTTAATTGTACCCACAATTGCACTGTGTCACAGGTACCATAAATGTCATTCATATTTAAGGTTATTTGCTATTCTTAGTTATAGTTTTACCTTTCAGTTTTATTCCTGGAGTCTATATTAGACTTAATCTCTATTTAAGAAATGTAAGCAAGTCTGTGAGAGGAGAGAAAGTCTTAAAAGCCTGCTCAGGGACTCAGGGAGTCCAACCTCAGATTCAATATTTGCCTCGGATAATCCTTAAGTAGATAAGAAAATATTAAGAACATATATCCCAGAAATCCTTAATACTTCCATGAAATCTTCTAGTAATTTATTTCCCAAGGTTCCAATGCAGAAAACAAGTCAGCACAGAATGCATGACACCATGTATATGTTATACTACAGGAAATGGATTAAAAAAAATATGCACTTGCATTTACTTGTATATGCATAGAGACTTTGGAAAGGACATAAGATGCTAATAGTCCTGGTTTCCTGACTGGAGCTGGGAAAGGGGACTGAGCAGATGAAACCCAGGGTAGAGGGAGACTTCATGACAAAAGTTTTTATATATTT
This sequence comes from Myotis brandtii, assembly GCF_000412655.1. Taxonomy (NCBI): domain Eukaryota; kingdom Metazoa; phylum Chordata; class Mammalia; order Chiroptera; family Vespertilionidae; genus Myotis; species Myotis brandtii. The sequence goes on along the minus strand of NW_005354464.1, from coordinate 961,952 downwards.
TGATTTTGAAATGCATGTACATATTCAAATACATTTTTAAAAATCAATTGAGTTATTTTTAAGATTGTATATATGATACCTTGAAATTTTGAACTACATTAAATTCCACATGAACTCAGGAATTATAGATTTCATTAGGCTAACTATAAGAAACATCTAAATTTAGGTAAGTCCTCATTAAGAAATCAGAAAACAAATGTTAATTTGATACATTTATTTTGATAAATCCTTATCAAATCATGTTTTATACTTCCAACCAGACTAAATTTCCTTAAATCCTTAAACTCTCCTCAGTTTAGACAACATTGGTTTAGAATTCTATTATTATAATAGATCTTGAATTTCATAGGAAGAATAATTTCAATTTCTTATCATTGTAATGAAAAATATTTGCTTCAAACAATAATGATATACTTTATCAATACTTTTTATATAAATGTATACAAAAACAGGAAAAATTTGCAGGATATATATCCTATATTCAGTTCTAAAATAGCAGTTATTTTGGTTCCTTTTACCAGATTTTTGAATCATTTCAAATGATCTCTTGATCAGCTCTATTTCCTCCATTTAAAATGTAGAAACATAAGTTAGCATCCTATTCTCACAAATCAAACTCATTTCCAACATATTGGTTGTATAGGCAGTCCTCGGGTTACGTCGGAGTCGACATACGTCGTTTCATGATTACGTCGCCATCTCCCATTTATTTATTTTTAAAAAAAGTTTCATCATTTCGACGTATGTACATATGTACTTTATGGTTTTTATTATTTATTTACCACAAGTAAAGATCAGGAATTGTTATCTTTAAAAAATTTTTTTTTACTGTTTCACTTCATTACTGCTGTATATGTGCTCCATGTGAGTGATGTAGGTGGGTTCCAACTTACGGCAAAAATCGCGTTACGTCTCGCCATAGGAACAGATCTCCGACGTAACCTGAGGACCTACTGTATTTGGTAAAGGAGAATGTTCAGCATTAGGCACCATAGTAGCACATAAATTGAAAAGCTGAACACGGACCAGGCACTCCATGCCAGGAATTAAAGTCTAATGTTTCCATTGACATGAAGTCATTGCATTTTAAGTAGTTAAGTAAAATGACCAGTTATATATTTAGAAAGATCGCTTGGGTTGCAAAGTGGATAATGGAATGGGGACAGGCAATCCTGGTAATTATTAGATAATCCAGATGAGAACGTGAATTAAGGAAAGGCCGTGGGAATGACAAAGAGGGGATCAATGTGAGAAATTATGGGCAGGGGGAGGACTAGCAAGAATCAGTGGCCAATTTGGACATGGAAGTACTTTGATCACCAACATCTGATATGTTTAATGAAGTGAATGATGCTGATGAGAAGGAATAAAGGAGGAGGAGTAGATTTGGGGGTGGAGGAGGTAGAGAAGTGTATGTTTGATGCTGATAATGTCATCTTTAAGATGTCTGTCCTGATTTAAATGACTGGTAAGTAGTTGGATAATGGTGTGCAACTAAATAGAACCATGGACTGAGAATATTCACCAGGCATCAGCAAAAAGGAGATAAATGAAACTGGGTTTTCTCTGACAGGTGCGACATGGGACAATAACATTGCTTGCCCAGAAATTGGTTGTGTGTACATTTTTGGCTGGTAAAAAGGTTGATAACCCCAAACATATTTTTAATAATCCATTTAAGTAATACACCACTAAAGTTCTGAACAATTCAAAGGAAGAAGGATGAAAGCACTTTTATAAGTGCTTTATGAAATACCACTTAATAAAAATTAAAAGGTCTATTATGAGCAAGAGGTTCACTAGTGCATTTTCAAAATGCAATCTGTGGAATGTTCTTTCTCTGCTGGAAATCTATATATTTATCTCAAAGATATTTTTACAATTTAAAAAGTTATTGCATACATGCTTACTCTAAAAAAAGAATTTGACTGACATGACTCTTTTCCTGATCTCTCCAGGAAAGAGAGGAATAGTAGACACTCCATGCAAATAACACCATCCTGTTTCGTCCAGGCAGGAGGATTAGACCCCAGTGCACGTATTTTCTTCAACCCTGAAGGCCTGGACTTGAAATGAACTCAATGACTTATTTTGCACCTTTCACTTAAGATGTAAGCCAGACGTCGTCTAAGCTGCCAGCACCATGCCCCTTTCTAGGGTCCCATTTGGTGGTGGCCCTCTGTATCTTATCACTCAGCCTAAGACCTCAATGAAAAAGAAAATATCTTCACCCTGTCTCTCCACCCAACCCAGAAACTGAGATTAAGGAATAGAAAAGCCGTGGCACACTCTCTACCTTTGGGTCTCCGCCACCCCCCTGAACCTGTTGGGCTACAATGCTCTCTAGCTGACTATTTTGCCTCCTGGAGTCTCAAGCAAGGGAGGCAGCCTGAATTCATAGGTACCACCTGGGGTTTGGACTCCTTGCCTCCCTGACACAGATCACAGGTATATGCCTTCGAAAAGCGGCTATTAGCTTGCCATTAGAATCTTGTCAAAACTCAACTTCTGACCCATGAAGGTCTTGTGACTCTGGCCTGATATTCTCTTTTTGAGGTTGGGTCATCTCAGACTTACTGCCTAACATGGTGCAAAAAAACAAACAAGCTTCATATGTCAACTGGAAATGGCATATTCAAGCCTATTGCTGCATCTCAACTATCCATGAAAAAGTGCTAGCTATCCCTTGGGGAGAAACTTTATCCCCACTCTGCCACCTGAAGCAACAATTGTAAACAACACTTTTTTCCAGGGGTACCATGTGAGTCCCCAGCACTGTATTTCTTGTGCAAGAGCCAAATAGTAATTTGCCTCTCACACAGAGAGCTGTGCCTAAAGGTGCAAGAGAATTTCAAGTATTTAAAGAAATGTCAATAATAGATCTTGTAGCCCTCAGATGACTGAAGATATCTTTCCAAAATATGAGACTTCTCTTGGTTGCTCTTAGGAGTTTCCAAAGGAATAGCTGACTCATTATTTATACCCACCCTATAAGCAGTTTTCCCTATAATGGGAGCCATCTAGTTAGAAATCTGTTCCTGATTTGAGCTGAAATGATAAATGACATCATCTTGGCTCTGTATTCAGATCAGTTTCAACTTACTGGCCTAGGCTGTCATGGGTGATAAAAATTGCCCTGGAATCCTCCTTGCAGGCCTGGGTGGAGTCTATGCATTCATTAATACAACTTGTTATAGCTGATTAAGGCTAAATAGAAAGGACAATATAAAAACAAGAAGAAAGTCAACTAGCTGTACAAAATAAACCTTGATGGTTTATGGCAACAATTTTTCAACTGGTACCACAAGAATTTTTAAAACATGCAGTACCTGACTATTTAGTCAGGTCACTGACCATTTAGTCAGGTCACTGACCTCCTTTCCCTTAAATTGTCAAATAAAAAATGACAACAGCCAACACAACAATAGCCAACTGGTGTGAATGCCCTGTCTTGAACCATAAATATATAGGTCATAGAGTTGAATCTTATTAGTCACATTGTATAATAGGGTTGCTTCTGATTAATTATTGGTACCAGAAATCCTTATATGCAAGTATAGACACCCGATTTTTTTAAAAAGTCACTTTGGAGCAAAAAGCATAGGTAATTGCTATTATTATTATTTTTTGTAAAGCAATCAAAATTATTCCTGTTTTTGTCAGAATGGCAAAAAACTCATAGAGCCATAAATGTGTGTATGTGTATTTTTAATTGCAAAATTGTACGCCAAAAACACTAGAAATTATATAAATCAATCAATGAGGGATTGGTTTAAAATTTGCGAGCCACATGCAGCTCTTTGGCCCCTTGAGTGTGGCTCTTCCTAAGCCTTAGAAGTACCCTAATTAAGTTAATAACAATGTAGCTACCTATATAGTTTAAGTTTAAAAAATTTGGCTCTCAAAAGAAATTTCAATCGTTGTACTGTTGATAGTTGGCTCTGTTGACTAATGAGTTTGCCAACCACTGATTCTAGACGAGTCTCAACTGGGCTGACTGGGCACTTCAAGTCTCTGCCACGTATCTGTTCCATGCCAGTAGGCTACCTCAGGAATGTCCTCATGGAGATGACAGAAACACAAGAAAGAGCAAGGCCTCTCGAGTTGTAGACTTAGAAGCACCATACTTGCACTTCTGCTTCATTCTATTACCCAAAGCCAGGCACATGGTCAAGTCCAGAGACAGAGGCAGAGGACACTTCAAAGTTAAATGCCCAAGGGGGTGGATGCAGAGAGGGTAAAAGATCATTCAACCCATCAGCAAGACCTATCAATTCTGCCTTAGAAATACTTTCCACACCTGTCCAATACTCCTTCTATCTTCTTGCTACCACCGCTTCAGTTCACCATGATCTCTCTTGCCTATCACCACCTGAATGCTCTGTCCAAATCTTTCTCGTCCATTCCTCCTCAGACCATTCTCAATGGAGCAACGAGAATAAACTTAAAAAGAAAACCTGCTCTGACCACTCATTTAATTAAGTCTGCCAAATGGTTTCCTATTGTTCTCAGGAAAAAGGTGAAAATCCTGACTAAGGCCTGAATTATTTTCAATTTTCAATTGAGGGGTTATTTTAAAGCAAATAGGTGAACCTGGTGAAGGGAGAAAGAGAGTGAAGAGGGAGTGTGGAAAGAGAGGCTTTGTAATGACTTCCATGTGAGGACAGCCTGGGATCCCTTTCTCCAACCTCATCTCCTTCCATCCTTTCTTTCACTTTATGGTTGGAACACATCATAATTCCCCAACTTGTACACTGTTTCAAGCCTCTGGGGTCTTACTGGGACTGCTCTGTGTCCAAGTAGAGTTCTTTATCCCTCCTTTTGGTACGGATTCAAAACCCTCTGCCTTTCTCCTTTCCTTCTTCTAGGGAAAAAGAAGAGAGGATAAGAGCCCAAAAAGAGAGAGAGAGGATGAGGGAGAGGCCAGCTTACGACTACCCTAATTAAGTTAATAACAATGTACCTACCTATATAGTTTAAGTTTAAAAAATTTGGTTCTCAAAAGAAATTTCAATTGTTGTTCTGTTGATATTTGGCTCTGTTGACTAATGAGTTTGCCAACCACTGGTTTAAAAAATTGTAGTTCCTGGCACATAACTGAAGCCTAATAAATATTTTTAATAAACAAATGTCATGTCAATACAAAGAAATACTTTTCAACTGTTTAAAAGAAATAGGTAAATCTACATGCTCTAATTATTTGCCCAGTATGTGACCACAAGACTGTTAAGTGAAAGTAAGGAAGTCCTATGACAATATTTTTTTAAAATGTATAAATACACACACACACACACACACACACACACACACACACATCTCGGTGTCACGTACATAAAGTACTTAAAGCAATATACCCTATCATTTAGAGTGACTATTTCTGGGAATTAGGATTGAGCCTAAGGGAAAGAGTGGTGCTGGGAAGTGATTTTAATTTTTATTTTAAATATATCTATACTAAAGCAGCAAAATCAGACCAGCGATGCCTTGGCTGACATCAGGACCAGTTTGTCTCAAAAAAATTTTTTCATTGTTAGCATGTATTACTTTAATGTATGTATACATACATGCACATACATATACATGTTTATATTTTTTAGGAGAGCATTCCACACAGGAGAGAAACCAGTACTGATCACAGGGGTACATCTGTCCTGTTTTAGTCCCAGTTCCCTTTCTAGTCCCTTCACCCCTCCATTTCTTTATCCAACACTTCATTGAGCGTCAGGCACTGTACTATGTCCTGAATATTCAATGGCAAACAAGATAGACCTGGCCTCTGCCCTCAGAAACCTTGCACTGTGGTCTGAGATAAGTACACAGATTAAGTTTACATTAAAATACAGCAAGTAACAAATGCTGTGATCGAGGGGAAAACTGTTTGCTGAGGGAGCATATAGAAAGGGTAGGCTTATAGATTTCTAGTTCTCTATTTCTCATGATAACAACAAATTGGCATTTTAGTATTATACATCGGTGTCACAGCTTGGCTAAGGTTTACCCTTGGTAATGAACTCCACCTGTAGTAGGCAGACCACGGATGATGGGCCAGGTCAGGTACAGGTCACCAGTACAGAAAGCCCCCAGTGCCTAGCAATAGGCAAAACTGGGAAAACAAGGGCTT
>NW_005354464.1:938476-955807 GCF_000412655.1 Myotis brandtii | reverse complement strand
GATAACCTTTCCTCCACTAGCATATCACTGGTCATGCAGTGTAGACCCCCTGACCTTTTATATCACTGGTCATGAAGTTCAGACTCTCCCCTGACATGTTGCTGGTCATTCAATAGACCCTATTGAAGGAGGAACAAGGGGCCAAAGAGTGGCCTCATGCACAGCCACTCCCTTAAGCATTAGGGGTAACATCTAGGCCTCAGTTGTGTTTCAGCTCCAGGTCCAGACAAGCAGCAAAATCAGACATCAGGACCAGCTGCACTGACTAAGACTCCCTGCCCTCGTGCCTACCAATCAGGGGAAACCAGGACCTTGAAAGGACATACCTGAAAAGCTGATGAATATTCCATTGGGAGCCTCCCCGGAGACCTCCAGATAAATACCTTCAAGACAGAGGACCCAGCACGGCTCTCTCCCTCTCTCAGTCTTTCCCTACCCCCTTCCTCCAGGCACCTTGTCCTTGCATCTCTCTTTCTCCTGAGCTCTGAGGGCCTTTCTTTTGCCTCTGTAACTTGTTTCCTGAGCCTATTCCTTCTACAACTCACTTCTTCTACCTCTATGACTAAACTTTCTCTCATTGTTTGAATCTTGGTTCTGAATTCTTTCTTAGCCAGAATTCAAGTACCGAGGTTGCTGAACCAAGGTCCTGTCTGACTCCACTGGTCTAATACCTGGTGCTATATTACTGACAAAACACCCAGTAGGGCTTCCTACTGGCCTTTCTATGTAGGTGAAAATAAGAATTTTAGCAACCCTAGCAGATGGTAAGGCTCTTAAAAATGGAGAAAGAGTACCAAATTACAAAAAGGAAAACAACTCTAGTCAAAAAATAAGGCACACAACCCAGGATACAGGTATGCCCTGTTATTAAAAAAATAAGTCATATATTCATTCAATAAATTGTCTTTTAGTACCAACCATTGTTTTATGCATAGGGATACAGCAGTGAATAAGTCTCTGATCTCATGGCATTCACATTTTAGTGGAGAGAGAGGGACAAAATCAGGTGAGCAAAGCACTTCCAAATGTATGAGGAGTGACCACGCACACAGTGGACCAGGAGGGACATGAGCAGGTGTGTGACAGGGGGCGGGGCCACAACCTCCCTATCCACCCTGCTCTGTTCGTGACAGGGGAAGACACCCCAACCCCCTGATCAGCCCTGCTCGGTGCCTGATAGGGGGGAGCTCCCCAACCCCCTGATCGGCCCTGCTCTGTGAGTGACAGGGGGCAGCGCCCCAACCCCCTGATCGGCCCTGCTCTGTGAGTGACAGGGGGCAGCGCCCCAACCCCCTGATCGGCCCTGCTCTGTGAGTGACAGGGGGCAGCGCCCCAACCCCCTGATCGGCCCTGCTCTGTGAGTGACAGGGGGCAGCGCCCCAACCCCCTGATCGGCCCTGCTCTGTGAGTGACAGGGGGCAGCGCCCCAACCCCCTGATCGGCCCTGCTCTGTGAGTGACAGGGGGCAGCGCCCCAACCCCCTGATCGGCCCTGCTCTGTGAGTGACAGGGGGCAGCGCCCCAACCCCCTGATCGGCCCTGCTCTGTGAGTGACAGGGGGCAGCGCCCCAACCCCCTGATCGGCCCTGCTCTGTGGGTGACAGGGGGTGGCGCCGCAACCTCCCCATCGACCCTGCCTTGAGTGTGACAGGGGACGGTGCCCCAACTCCCCAATCGGCCCTGCTCTGAGCCTGCCCAGGGGCTGCACCTAGGGATTGGGCCTGCCCTCTGCCACCCAGGATCAGGCCTAAGCCAGCAGGTCGTTATCTCCCGAGGGGTCCCAGACTTCGAGAGGGCACAGCCCGGGCTGGGGGACCCCCTCCCCACCCCCCGAGTGCACAAATTTTTGTGCCCCGGGCCTCTAGTATAAATATATAAAAAGGCAGCTACTCTAACAGCCATAACAACCTAACCACCGGTCGCTATGACGCCCACTGTGGCCAGCAAACCGGCCCCATCAGGGGGTAGGGCCAGCAGCCAACCTCGCGGCCCCTCCCCCCTGGTGACCTCCCCTGATCAAACTCTCCCACCCCGATCAAGATAATCAGGGGCAGAGCTGCCAGCCAACTACCAGTGGCCCCTCTCCCAGCTGGCCCCTCCCCTGATGGGCCCCCACCACCCTGATCAGCCCACAGCCCCTCCTCCTGGCCAGCCCACCCCTGATCGCCACCCCACCTCAATAGGGGGTGGGGCTGGCCGGCCAACCTACTGAAGCCCCTCCCCCCAGCTGGCCCCACCCCAGATCAGCACTCCCACCCCGATCAGGGGCAGGGCCAGCCAGCCAACCACCCATGGCCCCTCCCCAGGCCACTGGCCCCCGATCGGCACCTCCCACCCACCCCATTTGGGGTCAGGGCCAGTCAGCCCACTGCCCACAGCCCCTCCCCATGGCCAGCCCCACCCCCAATCAGCCCCCTAACCCCAATCGGGGGTGGGGCCTGCCGGACAATTGCCCACGGCCCCTTCCCCCAGCCAGCCTGACCCGAATCGGGGGCCCTGATCAAGCCCCTGATCCGGGCAGGCCCGCCGACCAACCTCCTGCCATCTCCTCCTCCTGACAGGCCTGCCCCAAACCACCCCTATTGGGGCTGGGTTGCCTGAACCCCACCCATGCACAAATTCTTGCACTGGGCCTCTAGTATAAAATAAAACCATAATATGCTAATTAGACTGGACGTTCTTCCAGATGAAGCTGGGGCTGCAAGGAAAGCCTGGTCACAGGTGCCAGAAGGAAGCCAGTGCTGGCACCTGGGGAAAGGAAGGCCTACTCATGCACAAATTTCGTGCATCTAGCCCCTAGTATGTGTGTGTGTGTGTGTGTGTGTGTGTGTGTGTGTGTATAAAATCATCCAAGTACTGCATCCAGCTCAGAATCTTAGCTCTCTGGATAACATGTGTCTCCTCAGGCCCCAGTGACCTTAATATTAAAAGATAGCCCTGGACCTGGAGGCCCCAGTGTTGACTGCAGAAGCTTAGCTCCATCCCTCCCTGTCCCTGTGTGTTCAACCCTCGCTATCTGCTGTGCACATTAGGTTACCTCTACCCACATCCTATATAATAAAGAGCTAATATGCAAATGGTCATCACACCATCACGCCCTCACGCCCTCATGCCATCACACTGTAACAGCTCAGACACTCAACACTGGGGAGAGAGGAATGGGAACCAGCCAGGCACAAATGAGCTCGCAAGAGAGGAATGGGGACCAGCCAGGCACAAATGAGGACCAGCCAGGCAGAAATGAGCTCGTGAGAGAGGAATGAGGACCAGCCAGGCTGCGGCCCGGGAGAAGGACAAGCCGCCCGCACCGCAGTCCCGGGCGCCAGCACCAGCACCTGCGCCTGCAGCCTAGGAGAGGGACAAGCCACCCACCCCACAATCCCAGGTGCCTGCAGCTGTGGCCCAGGCAAAGCTGCCCGCCCACGGTCCCCTGTGGCTGTGGCCCACCCGGGCGAAGCCAGCCAGGTCCTGGGTGCCTGCGGCTGGCCAGAGGGAGGGAAGCCCGGGTCCCGGGTGCCTACAACCAGATGGAGGAGGGAATCCTGGGTCTTGGGTCCTGGGTCCAGGGCAAGGCAGAGGCAGTTAAGGGCCATCAGGCCAGCAGGGGAGCAATTAGGGGTGATCAGGTCAGTAGGGGAGCAATTAGGGGCAATCAGGCAGGCAGGCAGAGGTGTTTAGGGGCGATCAGGCAGGCAGAGGTGGTTAGGGGCAATCAGACAGGCAGGCAGAGGAGTTAAGGGTGATCAGGCAGGCAGGCAGGCAGGCAAGGGGTTAGGAGCCAGTGGTCCTGGATTGCGAGAGGCAGTCAGACATCCCCCGAGGGGTCCCATATTGGAGAGGATGCAGGCCGGGCTGAGGGGCCCACCTCCCCATGCACAAATTTCGTGCACCGGGCCTCTAGTATACACATAAAAAAGAAAATAATGACAGAACTAAGCCTTAAATCTAGAGTCTCTAGGAAATCACAAACAATAAAAAATGATGATCAAGTATTCATGAATTTAAACCCTAAGTCAATGGGCAAAGATCAGTTACTCAAATTGGTCTTCTTAGCTTTAAGATATTGTCTAAAGTCCTTCAATATTACTCTTCCTGCCCATCTAGCGGAGTCCCTAAAGAAAGCTAAGCTCCCTTCCTTACAATGCTGGCTAAAGAGCCTCCCGAGTGCGCAAACCTGCCAGAACAGGGTTCCTTCCTCTCCTTTGACTCGGTTTTAATTAAGTCAAATCTTGTAACAAAGAAACACCTGTTGTCTCAAAGAGGCCACGTAAAGTGAATAATAAGACTTAAGAAAAGATTTAAAAAGCATACAAGCTTTTATAATAAAATCAAAACCATCTCTTTTAGAACAAAAAAACTAAAAATAGATTTTTAATTGGCAATTAAAAGGTCATATTTTTAGCTTTGTTAAAAGGGATACATGTGAATGAAAGGAAATAATTCACTAAAGACTTTAAAAGGCAAGTATGCTTACAAAAAAAAGCAAATTTAAAGTCCAGCAGGACAAAGAATGGGAGGTAAAATTTTTAATGCATATTCAAAAACTAATCATTAATTTAGTTTGAATTTAAGTTTATCTGTAAATTTTATATAACATATAAAAAGAGTGAATGTTTCATATTTGTTAGGAAAAAGTATAGATTAAAAGGTCCCAGTTCAGATCTACTATGCTAGACCCCTGATGCCCTTGACACACCTTTTAGGAATCAACTTAAAGACATACACAACACACCCAAACAATATAAGAATATTTAAAATACAATCATTTTAACTATTTTAAATGTTTATATTTCACAACTATTCATGAGAGCAGGCACACCAGAAATTGCACCTTTCAGAGCTAATAATAAATAATATTTTTTCATGTTTACATTGTGAAAACATTGGGGCATGCAGGAGGCAACCAATCAATGATTCTCTCTCATCATTGATGTTTCTATCTCTCTCTCCCTCTCCATTCCTCTCTGAAATCAATAAAAATATATTTTTAAAAAACAAAACATTTCTCGCCCAGTCGGTGTGGCTCAGTGTTTGAGCATCAACCTGTGAACCAGGAGATCACGGTTCCATTCCCAGGCAGGGCGCATGCCTGGATTGTGGGCTCGATCCCCAGTGGGCGTGTGCAGGAAGCAGCCAATCAATGATTCTCTCTCATCATAGATGATTCTATATCTCTCTTTCTCTAAAATCAATAAAAATATGTTTTTAAAAAACATTTCTCATGCTGGTATTATCGTGTTTAACAGATAAGAATCCCAGGTTACAGAACTCTCTGAAGGTCAGTCAGCTGGCAAGGAGCAGAGCAGACTTCCAAACCAACGCATCTCATACCAAGTCCAAGGCACTTTCTACTACAACACATAGTTCCCATGGAGAGGCCAAGGAGTGAAGCAGCACACAGGTGAGGAGCCCTGGAGAGAAACACCCTCCGATACCACCCTCTTTTCCCATTGGCTGTGATTATCTTTGAAGCATATTCCTCTTCACAAAAATTGATCTAGAGATCTCATCCCCCCTGTAGATGTTGAGTGTATCCAATTATTCATTCATGCTATCATGTTTTTAATTTCCTCAGAATCCTAATATTCTTAATGGAGAAGAAGTTCAACAGATATATACATGCTCTGGACCTATTCTCTGTGAAACTAAATTGTCATTTATTTATCCCCTGGTATGGCAAACTGCTAGATGTCCCATTCTAAAATCTCTGTGAAGCTTTTATATATGGGGTGGACAAAAGTAGGTTTACAACTATGAGTACAGGAAACACAGTTTATTCCTATATTGTTATTTATTAACTATTGTATTATTTTCCATGTGAACAACTGTAGACCTTTTGCCCACCCCATACTTCTGATTAATAAATCAAGGGTTCCAAAATTTGAATGTTCATCAGAGTTACCTGGGAGCTTATTAAAAAAATGAAAACCCTTGGGGCCCCCTAAATCTACTGAAACAGAAGCTCTAGTGTCCTTAAACCAGTGTCTGGGAACTACTGTTTAATATAACAGTAGAAATAAATAAGACATTTCTATAAACCAAGTTATTCTATTCTTAGATTTTAGTGTTTTCAGATTGAGAAATGAACTCAATTTAAAAGAATCAAATAGATCTTGGTAAATGGAGGAATCCTGTCCTTGACTGGAAACAGGCAGAACCCACAGTGTTAAAGGTTACAATTGTGCCTACCCATGGGATGGTGGAGCCGTGCCTGTAGGACATACACATCAATAGCTCTAGATTCCAGAGTCAGCTCTGCCCCTGTGCAAGTCATAACACTACTGCCACCCTCAGCTTCTCTTGGTTTCTAGGACACTTCTGTATCTTTCTGACCATTCCTTCTTAGTCCCCTTCGCAATGCGTTCCCTCTGTTTGTCCTTTAAATGTGACTATCATTTAGAGTCCTGTCCTCGGTTACTCTTCAAACTATGTACACTAACCTGGCACGTCTCATCAGAGTTCCATGTCTTGAATGCCAAAGCCTCCCAAATCTGCATTTTTAAAAAATATGTATATATTGATTGATTGATTTCAGACAGGAAGGGAGCAGGGAGCAGGAAAGAGGGATAGAAACATCAATGATGAGAGAGAATCATTGATCGGCTGCCTCCTGCACACCCCCTACTGGGGATCGACTCCACAACCTAGGCATGTGCCCTTGACTGGAATCGAACCTGGGACCCTTCAGTCCACAGGCCCACGCACTATCCCCTGAGCCAAACCGGTTAGGGCCAAATCTGCATCTTCACCACTGTCCTCACTGCACTCTGATTTACAAGACCACCAGGCTGTGCAGATAATCCTAGACTGAGAGGTGACAGATATCTTTCCTCTTCAACAGGCTGCTTCCTCATCATCAACCTATTTCTCACCAATTAAGGTGAAACATTTTTAACTTTTCACTCTTTCTTTCTGGAATACCTTCTTTAAAGACTTGAGAAAGCCAGATTATCAGCAATAAAAAAAGCCAGTTAAGTAAATTATAATACCTATATTTAATTGAGGATTACACAGCCATATAAAATAATTTTAAAAACTATGCAGAAATATGGGGAAATAGATTATATTGTCACAAAAGACAATAACTAAATTTTATCTCTATTATGATTATAATTATGTAAAAAGGTGAAATTCATTTGGACTAGGACTGAAAGAGAATATAAAAAGTGACAGGGGTTTTTGTTGTTGTTATTTGGAATTCTGGGTGTTTTTTCCCATTAAGAGGTTTCCATTCATGTTATTATTATATTATTTGTAATATGTGTATGTCTATTTACTCTTCATAACAAGTTTGTGGAGCTAAACAATAAGGTACTATAAAGTAATCCAGGCTGCTCTTATAAAACACTAGAGGCCTGGTGCACGAAATTCGTGCAAGGTGGGGGAGGGGGAATCCCTCAGCCCGGCCTATATCCTTCTCACAATCCAGGACCCCTTGGGGGATGTTCAACTGCAAGTTTAGGCCCAATTGGGATCAGGCCTAAACCTGGAGTCAAACATCCATCTTGCAATCCAGGACTGCTGGCTCCTAACCGCTCACCTGCCTGCCTGCCTGATTGCCCCTAACCACTCGCCTGCCTGCCTGATCACCCCTAACCACTCTGCATACCTGCCTGATTGCCCCTAACCACTCACCTGCCTGCCTCATTGCCCCTAACCACTCACTTGCCTGCCTAATCACCCCTAACCCCCTCTGCCTCGGCCCCTGCCGTGGTGGCTTTGTCTGGAAGGATGTCCAGAATGACATCCGGAAGATCCTTCAGCTGTCCAGTCTAATTAGTATATTATACTTTTATTATTATAGATGTTTGCTATATCAACGTACTATGGAAATAACAACCACATTTATCTGCCTAGCTCTCAGAACACTTTGCTAGTAGCACCATCTTCCAAACCAGCATATGATTATGCTTGAGAGATAAATGAGAGTATTGCAACTACTTTGCAAATGAGGAAACTGAGAAACAGAAAGGTTTTGGGACTTACTCAAAGGCTATAACCACAAGTCAGAATGAATTTACAACTCACTGATACTTGATTAACAATTGGTGAATCAATAAAATATAGTGTTCCCTTTACTTAGTCAAATTACTATATACTGTGTATTAAAAGCTAAGAACACTTTATTATCTTGATTCATTGATGTAATATCTTATAACATGCTCCTTTATATTTGCTTAGGAGATATTTTAAAATTCTCAGATACTCATTTATACATGATGGATGTCTTTCAAAGGCATTATTGTAAATAGAATCTTTGCTTTCAGGTGTTCAATTTACATGTGAAATAAAATAGAAGTGAAGTTATCTATATCGTCACTTATTTTCCTACCCAATAGAATAATGACCCCTTTGGTAAGCTCATTCTGATATTGTTATGACTACAGGTTACTGAGCTTTACAACATGACAACAAAAGTTACTAATTACTAATAAGGACCTGTTCAACATGCAATACAATTCTAAGCCAGAGTTATTTTGCATTACATGGTCTACTGATTTTGTTTTTCAAAGAAATGTAAACCAACGCAGGGGTACTGCTAATCTCCCTTAGAAGCAGCACACTGTCATTTAGAAACATTATTCTTAGCATTCCGCCCATTCTCACCTGTCACATCACATATGGTAAAGTCAACCACAAAAATCCCTCTGTCAACACAAGTCACAGAGCTCTGAAAAGTCAGAAATGATGGCTTCTTGACCATTTCCCAAACTCTAGACTTAAGAATGAGAGACATTATTTTCCTCTGCATTATGTGGACAGTTTCATATAAATTTATCTTGTAGACCCCACATCCTCCTTGTTCCCCTTAAAAACCTAAGTTGAAAATTCTACAGTATTTGGGAATGTTTGGAAATACCCACTACCAATAGTTTTCTGAATGATCTGCAAATTTAAGGGTCCAAATTCCAGCCCCCTTTTTTTTATTGATTTCAGAGAGGAAAGGAGAGGGAGAGAGAGATAGAAACATCAATGATGAGAGAGAATCATTGATTGGCTGCCTCCAGCACGGCCCCCACTGGGGATCCAGGCCGCAACCCGGACATGTGCCCTTGACTGGAATGGAACCTTGGACCCTTCAGTCCACAGGCCGACATTCTATCCATTGAGCCAAACCAGCTAGGGCTCCAGTCCCTTCTTGATCAAAGCCACAATAATGAACCTTGTTTTACTCTTTAACATGGCACTGCAGGCAAATTTCATTTTACTCTTTAGATGAGAAGCACTAACTAGTAACTTTCAGGATGTGTCCAAGCCACCAACCTGTTCTGGTTGCTCCCACAAAATTTTAAGAATATAAAAACCAGTTAAATTCACATAAAAGTCCAGATATCCAGTCTCTCTTAAAAGACTAAAAACTTTGGCAACCCTGGGCCTATGTTCCCATGTTGGAGTAATTCAGCTGATGGGAAGAAGTAGTTGCCTCCTTTACAAAGCCATGAATATCCAGTTGACCATAGTCCTGCTAACCAACTCCCAAATCCTACTGTGTCCCTAACACCAAGATCCCTTTTAACCCAGTTCACTTCATATAATAACGCTACCTGCCAGGTTTCTGTCGGCACTTGAATTTCTGACCTCTTCTGATAAAACATTTTCTGTTTTGATTAATTTGCATGTATTGCACATCCACTGAATGAAAAGTTCTTTGGGTGAGTGAGTAGTGAGCAATATCAGGGTACAAGTCCCTGACCGCAGGGAACTTGAATTCTAACAGCAGGGGCATAAATGCACACAGAGTGATAATGCAAGGTGCTTAGACCTGATCCCCTATAATGATCTAAACAACTATAATGTGATCTACTTATGTAATTCTGAATTTTCTGATAGCCACATTGAAAAAAATTTTGAAAATGTAAAATTAACTTAATAATGTTTTATGTAAACCAATATAACCAAAATCTTATTTATTTTTTAAATACATTTTTATTAATTTCAGAGAGGGAGAGAGAGATAGAAACATCAATGATGACAGAGAATCATTGATTGGCTGCCTCCTGCACAACTCCCACTGGGGATCGAGCCCACACCCTGGGCAGGTGCCCTTGACTGGAATTGAACCTGGACCCTTCAGTCCATGGGCCAACACTCTATCCACTGAGCCAAACCAGCTAGGGCCCAAAATCTTATTTAAATATAGAATCAATGTAAAAAAAAAAGTTGCTTATGAGATATTTACATCCCATTTTTTGTACTAAGTCTTTGAATCCACTATGTAATTTACAGTTACAATACATCTCAACTTGACCTAGACAATTTCAAGACTCACACGTGGCTAGTGGTTGCTGTGCGGGACAGCACAAGTCTAAGTAACAATAAGGAACCCAGAGATAGCAGCAACTCATTGGACCAAAGAAAGCAAGGAAGGCTTCATGGTGAAAGTACCATTGGAAAATAAATAAGATGCTTATGAGTGAAGATGAGGCAGGTTGGGAAGCTTTTTATAATGGTGGGAAAGAGGAATAAAAACAAAGTGGCACATCTACTTGGGGAATTAGGGGAACTCAGACAGCAGGAGACAAAAGACCAGGGAAGCAGAGGGTTGAGATGGAAAGGGATGTTTGATCGCACTTATCAAGAACAATGTTTGTTCTGCTAAGGAGGTAAGACTTTATTCTCTGGGTAATGGGGGAGCCACCAAGACATTTTGAGCAGGAAAGTGATTTTTACTCCAATATATATTTTGGGATGGAGGGTATATAATACTGGACTAATATAACTCAAGTCAAACTAATCACCTCTGAATTTATGTAAATTGGGTTAGAAAACAAGGATGAAAGCTCCAGAAGGCTGAAATAGTTCAATACAAAGAAGATTTTCTAAATTGTCAGCACTATCAGACTATGCGTGCTGCTCTAAGGGGCTGTAAACCCAACATTGAGAATGTTTGAAGCAGATGCTAGATAACTCTTCAGGAGTCGCGCAAAGTAGAGAAGCTCTTTTGTCCCCTGCAATACACAGATAGCACCCTGACAAGCTCAATTCCCTTTGAGCAAGCTGTAGCTTCATGCCTTTCTCCCCATTCAAGACAGCATATTGGAATGCAAGGGAGAGTGAGAGAGAGCTATTATTACTAAGATAACCTTGAGTCTGTTCTAATTTATTTTTTAAAAGAAAATAAATCACCCTCAACCTTTGTTACTTTATTATTAGGGGGGCTGGATGAAGAACATTTAATTCTCTTGACAGCTGGTATGAGAATTCCTCTTAGAGAATTAGAATTGCCTTTGTTGGGAAAATGCTTTAGTAGCCCCACTTGGGGTAGGTGAGTCAGCCAGGGCAGGAATGTCACCTGAGGCCAAGGATTCAGAGAAGAGGGTGAAACTACAAGACATGAGACAGAAAGAGCAATTTGTTTGCTCTTAAGAGGGAAGAAATAGAGGAAAAGAAAGTCAGGGTAGGGAGAGAGCTAGTGAAATTGTTGTGGGACTGAAGTCCTCAGATACTCAATCAAATTAACAAACTTGGGAAATGCTTAGTGTGAGTGGATTTGGGATGGTAAACTAGTAGAGGCACTGAATTTTGCCTCCATTTGAACTAAAAACAACACAGAAAACACCTGAGGTGCAAAACACTGAACTAGAGGAATCCTCAGGAAAATAAACCCTTAGGAATGTCAAGAATTTATGGGGACCACTGCAGACTGGGGCTCAAGTTCATTAACATAGAATCCCAGGAGCAGGGGAACATTACTGGTCACCTCAGAAACGTTACATTGTCTACACTGCTTGTCTCCACACAGGGATATCAGATGACTGTCATTGAAAACAGCCATTAGAAAGGGTATTGAGCCCTAGACTATGGATGGACAAGACTGCCTGTGTACCCTCTCATCCCTGATGTGATATGACAATAACTGTTTTAAGTGACCACACCTCAAACGGTCTAAACCACATCAGTTTTATTTAACCAGTGCTCCTCCCAGGGAGGTCTGATAAAATGGAGTGCCAGAGAGACCTTGGGGTTGCAGAAAATAATGCCACACCTCCTGCAGTACCCGTTTTATTTGATGGCAAATAAATAAGCATGAATAAATTATTCCATTATTATTGGATTATTATTTAATTATCAGATTATTAAAAATCCGCATTGGATTTCAAGATAAAACCTGGAGACTGCAGGCATGAAATGCCTTGATAATTCCAATCTTCATCACCAGCTCACAGACATACATGCTTCACTGTCCTCGGCTGTAGGGAAGACGTCAGTGGACAAGTTTGTGAAGCCCTGGTCTAAACCACGCTGAAAGCTTGCTCAAGCAGAGCTCTGAAGATCTACTGTCACATCACAGCTATCTGCAAGTTGCCTTTGACTGTATGCCAGCTTCCAAGCAGCCTTGGGGATCCATCTGGTAAGCAGCATAAATCAGCCTCATTATCATCATCACATGGCATTTAAAGGCTCATACAAATGCAGACATCTGTCTACAAGCATCATGTAAAACTAGATAAATATAGATGCTACCTGATGTCTGGTGCTCACTGGCTGGGCGCTACAACCTAGACGTGAACTCACATTTCGAACATACTGACAGGGGCCACTGAGTCTCAGGGACATCAACATGAATAAAGCAAAATTACCAGTAGGCTGCAGGTGTGCTGTTGGTTTGTGTGATCTGTTGAGGAATGAGGACCAAGAAGAAAACCAGTCTATCACAGTGGCCAAAAGGAAGGTCCCTGCAACCAGACTCCATGGGGATGAATCCTGGCTCTGCCACTTGTTAGCAATGAGACCCAGGGCAAGTTATGTAAGCCTCTGTTTCTCAGTTTCCCACCTTGTGACATGGAGGAACTACTCATTCCTGCTCCATGGTTTTTGAGAAAAATTAAATGGGATAGTATCAATAAAGCATTATCCACGTGCCTGGCACAGAGTAAACAATAACTCTTCCTCTCTCTTCCTCCTCCTCCTCCTCCTCCTTTTCCTCCTCCCCCAACCTCACCCCAAATTGAAATGATTAGACAATACACCTTTGTGTGTCCTAGGCACTATAGTGATACAGGGTTCCTCAAACTACGACCCGCGGGCCACATGCAAATACAAATATTGTATTTGTTCCCGTTTTGTTTTTTTACTTCAAAATAAGATATGTGCAGTGTGCATAGGAATTTGTTCATAGTTTTTTTTAAAACTATAGTCTGGCCCTCCAACCGTCTGAGGGACAGTGAACTGGCCCCGTTTAAAAAGTTTGAGGACCCATACTATATAGGACTGAAGGCCGCCTGTACAAATCAAAATGCTCTCAGAGTAATTAGGTTGCCCTGTATTACCAGGCAGGCTGTGACAAGCACTATAATAAAGGTAATAAAGTGCTCAAGAGAATATTAACCTGAGGACAGGAACTGGTCTCATACCCTCCACACATTACCCAGCGTCCATCACAAAAATGCTCGATAAATGATTGAAGAAGAAACAAATGATTTATAGGCAAGAAGTGGGCAGAATAGAAAAGACTTTGGAGAAAGGCTTGGTAGTACAGGTTGGGATTTCAGGAAGGTTTGAAAAAGCAGAGGATGAAAGTCAAGGAGAGAAAAGAGGAAGTAGGGACATGGGAGTGAGCAGCATAGGCTTGTTGCACATACTAAGCCTTGATGTAAAAATAATTTCAAAATATGAGAAAAAAATTATCACTGACCTTGTTGTTGACCCAGGGTGAGAGTGAAAATGCCTGGTCAAGCTCTAGGATCAGGAGAAACTCCTGA
Organism: Myotis brandtii; assembly: GCF_000412655.1. Classification (NCBI taxonomy): domain Eukaryota; kingdom Metazoa; phylum Chordata; class Mammalia; order Chiroptera; family Vespertilionidae; genus Myotis; species Myotis brandtii. Next base: position 942,105 of record NW_005354464.1, on the reverse strand, counting down.
GTCTGAAGTTTGACCAAAGCCTATACTTTTTAGAAAGAATACAAAAAATGCTCATCAGAAGAACTCTCATTCTAGGCTGCCGCCACCTGAACGACCTGGAAGGCTCTCGAGTTTCCACACTTTCCCTCGCCTCAGGACCTTGCAGTGAATGTGTCTGTTCCTTTTCCAGATTCCTCAAATCATTCATCCTTCCCTTTCCTCCCCACTCCACCTGCCTAAATCCTATTTGTAAGAAAGAACTCACTTCACGTGCAAGCCTTTCTGGACCACCTTCCTTGCCTCTCACCACCTGTATCTGTGGGAAGGACCCATCCAGCCATCTTTCTGTATCAATCCACCCTCACCCTCACATGGCAACTGCAATTGCCTTATTATTGGATAGCTTCCCCTATCACACTGTAAGCTCCTCAAGGAAGACATTATGTCTTATTTATTGTTAAATGCTTGATAATAACTGGGGGGAAAGTTGAAATTCTTCCAAATTAAAAATTATACAGATTGAAACAATACCATATATGTCATTTGGGCAAACTTTTTAACCCTTCTCTAGCTTAAGCCATTTAAAAATTAATGAATAGTGTATCACTCAATCAGTGATACATTATCAATCAGCTCAACCACAGCTTCATTAGAAAGTGGATTAAAAGCACTCATGTGCCTCAGATTCCCCATTCATATACGTAAGACCAATGGAATCGCAATTCCAGCTCCTTAAGGAAGTTTACAGACACAGTTTCCTTTTATTCCCCCCGCCCCAAAAGCAATGGATTTTTCACCTTTCAGGTTGCCAGAAAGAGAAAAGTTTAATTAAATACAATGTTAGGATGTGAGGAAACAGGCAGCCTAACAGACAATTGGTGAAAAGGTAAATAACTATCAAAATGCACATAACATTTGCATACCCTATGAATTTATCAAGAAGATATACTCCATGCTTGCAAAATTTAGTGTATAAGGTTGCTCGCTGTTACATATTTTTGGCAATTTTTTATTGTGGTAAAATGTGCATAAACTTTACCGTATAAACCATTTTTAAGTATATGATTCAGTGGCTTATGTGCATTCACCTGGTTGCATAACCACCATCATCTATTTTCAGAAGATTTTCACCTTCTCAAACAGAAACCCTGTACCCATTACACAGTAACTCCCCCCTCCCCCCACCCTCTGGTAACCTCTATTCTACTTTCTGTCTATGAATTTCTGTCTATGAAGGTAGCTCACTTCAGTGAAATTATACAATATCTGTCCTTTTGTGTCTGGCTTATTTTGAAGTATATGATTATATGATCTCTTTGACTATCAAAGTTTTAAAAATATATAAAATGTATTGGATATTCTGAGCAAATGCATTTGGCACATCTTCACCTTGCAGGTCCACACCACCGCCTTTAGGGGGAGGGTATCTCTCCTATTGTAGCACCACAGGCATCATTCAGAAAAGATGCTCCACACCTGCTCCCTTATTTTCTCTGTTCTCTAACACAAGCGCTTTGAGCCCCAAACTTAACCTGCTTCCTCAAGACTCTTCCTCTTTACCAACCCACAGGGGTCACCTCAGAATTATTTTGTGAAAGCCAGAACCCAGCCCATGTCTCTGGAAGTAACATTCCCCAAAAAGTGAAGACAGGAAGTGAAAATATCAATCAAACACATGGAAAATCAAGATCTGTCCTAATATGGCAAAACCACAGCATTCAAGTAAGAGCTTGGAAAAATGTAAAAGTGAATCCATCTTTCTATCTTTGAAACACTTTACTATCTATATGCATCTGTGTCCCCGATGTCTTTTTAGCACTCTAGATTGGGAAATGAGGATAATGTCTTTTTCCGTATCTGAGTAATCCCAGAAAAGGATAGCAGCTCATCAGTATAGGGAAGATCAAAACAACGGCAGGAAGAACAAAAAGGCAACGCTTGTCTTTCCATTATCCAACTACACCAACTAGTTCAACAAATACATATTTTCTCAATGGTTACTTCACAGGATTCTATTTAAGTGAATGCAGCAATATTCCCAATTTGTGCTCTTAGTTAATGACTCTACTCCTTGAGGACTGCAGTCCTCAATTAGTTATGTATGCTTTTAGTCATTTGCCTTTTTGCATCTTTCTTGAAAATTCACAGTTGATAATCACAAGATTCAAGCTGAGGTAAAATATTGTCAGTATTTTTAAACACCATTTGGCCGAAAACATTGCTTGGGGACACACACACACACATACACATATGCTGATGAGTCATTGGCAGATTGTAACATGTTATTTTGAGACTTCCTTGCCCACCATAATACTGCCACACATCTGGCCCATCTTCAAAATGGTGACTTGTTGGAACAGTGTTCAAGCACTAATGCAAAAGTGTTCTATCCCTTCCACTGCCCTACTTCCAGAATTCACCCAGGAAAAACAAAAGGAAATATTTAAATGAATGCCAATGTGAAAAACATGCGCCTTCATAATTTAAAATAGGCTTTAATTTATTTATTTGTTCAATGAATTTAATAGATGTGGGAATATTAATTGTTATTTGGAAAGCTGTAGATTTGAAGATTTTAATGCTAGCTTAAAGTTTTAATGAAAAGGGAAAATAGTGGTGATCAGAAAAAAATATGTAATAGAACATTTTTTGTAGTAAAAAAATGTGCAAGGGAGATTTTAAGTGATACTGATAGTGAAAAGTTTGCTGTTAGTATAGTCGGCTGGTGGTTAGCCAAAATTGGCTCTACATATTTTCATATCGAGTCTTATCTGAAGCAGCAGAAAATATTATATTTATAGCTCCTCAGTATTTCTATACTATTCAACAGAAAATTTTGCACTTTAAGGGTTTTTATTTTCTCCCAATAAAATAATTTTTAGTTATAGAGTGTCAATAAACAAATGATAAAATATGATTTATATTTTGATGAAAGTTAATTCTCTTATCCTCCATATGCATAATTTTAATTCTGAATTGTTTATATATAACTAAACCTTGCTTTTAAGGGTACATATCATTTAAAGCATAATTTTAAAATTGATCATACATGTAAATGTAAATGAATGTTAACATGGACTATAATTTGTAAGTAATTTGAATTCCATACAGCCGTTCAGTTTAATACTCGATATATTTAATAGGTAGATTTAAAAATCAAATCTCATTAATTAGAAAATTCCTTTTATAATAAACCAAGTGGCATTTATAATAAGAGCATTTTTAGAACAAGAATGATGATAAAAGCATTAGATAACACCAAGCATTAACAATGAAATGAGAAAAAAAACACATGCATTTTTGTTTCTGTGATGAGGTGGGTGTATTTCACTCTGTTATGAGAAACAGTATCAAAATATTACCTCAAATCAGTAATTTGAACTCACTGTTATAACCCTAACTGTCTCATATGCAAAAGTTTCTGGGCTTTTAGAAATAATAACAAACTGTCATTTTCAAACATAGATTCTACAGATCTGTGGTTTCTTCTAAGAAAAAAAAAAGCCAAAGTCATACCCAAGCCTATTAGTGAGTAGTAATTTAAACAAACATCTGGTTTCAGATTTACTAAGACAAATCTATTCATAGGTAAGGTGATCATCTTGTTTTTAGCGCAACTATATGTAAGACTGTGAAACAGCAACATGAAA
>NW_005354464.1:920976-933476 GCF_000412655.1 Myotis brandtii | reverse complement strand
CTATCTCTCCCTCTCTCCCTTCCTCTCTGAAATCAATAAAAGTATATTTTTAAAAAAAGAATTTGGGCAGCCAAGTGAAAAGTTTTGAGACATACAAAGATTGATCAAAGCCCTAGCCGGCTTGGCTCAGTGGATAGAGCGTCGGCCTTCGGACTGAAGGGTTGTGGGTTCGATTCCAGACAAGGGCATATGCCTGGGTTGCGGGCTCGATCCTCAGTAGGGGGCGTACAGGAGGCAGCCAATCAATGATTCTTTCTCATCATTGATGTTTCTATCTCTCTCTCCCTCTCCCTTCCACTCTGGAATCAATAAAAATATATTTTTTTAAAAAGATTGATCAGAGTACTAATATTTAGATATCAATAAGAAAGGGGTGGGGCCCTAGCCAGTTTGGCTCAGTGGATAGAGCATCAGCCTGCGGACTGAAGGACCCCAGGTTCGATTCGTGTGGGGAGTGCAGGAGGCAGCTGATCAATGATTCTCTCTCATCATTGATGTTTCTATCTCCCTCTTCCTTCCTCTTTGAAATCGAAAGGAAGGGAGGAAGGGAGGGAGGGAGGGAGGGAGGAAGAAAGAAAGGTGATTACTGAGAACAGTCTCCACATATCAGCAGCTTGGCATCCCTTCATGATTCAAAGACACGTTTATTCTAGGACTCATATCATCTCAATACTAAGGTATGACACTTCCAAGGACTCCACCCAATGCCCTGTATTAAGTGTCCTCACTACTCAAACTGGTAAGAACATGAACTTTTTTTAGCCTTCTATGAATTCCGGTGGGTTTCCTTTTGCCAATCTACAGACTAGTGCTGAGGCGGACCTGAGAGGATGTCTCTGCAGTTCTCTGGAGTTGTCTTTCAGTGCATCACCCTTATCTCTGCCCACAAATTCTAGCTGCCTAGATTTTCTTAAACTGATCTATCACTTATTTAAAATATCTATAATAATAAAAGCATAATATGCTAATTAGACTGGATGACCTTCTGGACATAGCCAGGGCTACAAGGAAAGCCCGGGTCCCAGGTGCCAGAGTGAAGCCGGTGCCCGCAGCTGGGGGAGGGAAGTCCTACTCTTGCATGAATTTTGTGCATCAGGCCTCTAGTGTATATATATTATTGATTTTAGAGAGAGGAAGAAAGAGGGAGAGAGAGAGAGAAACATCAATAATGAGAAAGGCCGAACCGGTTTGGCTCAGTGGATAGAGCATCAGCCTGCGGACTCAAGGGTCCCAGGTTCGATTCCGGTCAAGGGCATGTACCTGGGTTGCGGGCATATCCCCACTGGGGGCTGTGCAGGAGGCAGCTGATCGATCTCTCTCATCGATGTTTCTAACTCTCTATCTCTCTCCCTTCTTCTCTGTAAAAATTCAATAAAATATATTTTAAAAAATAATAATAATGAGAAAGAATCATTGATGGGCTGCTTCCTGCACACCCCCTACTGGGGATCAAGCGCACAACCCAGGCATGTGCCCTGACCAGGAATTGAAACATGACCTCCTGGTTCATGGGTCCATGCTCAACAACTGACCCACACCAGCTGGGCTGATCTATCACTTCAATGCAATAAGTTCACCAGGCTCAGCTTGGATCTCCCCTCCTTGTAGTGGGATCTGGAAACTGCCCCAGAAAGAAAATTAATATAGTCACAAACCTTACCTCGCTGTTTACCATCTGTTAGGGTTTACAATCTGGAACTATCTGTTGTCCAATATCTGAAAATAGTTGTTTTATATATTTTGTTCTATTTTCTAGTTATTTATAATGGGAAGGCAATTCCTGCAGCAGTTCATTCTTTTGGGAGGAATTGGAATTCTTAATAAATTTTAATAACAAGTCAGACTTCATATGGCATAGTCTGCATTCATTGGGAGAGAAAACTGGTTTTCAAAAGCAACGATGATGATATTAAGGTACTTTTCTTGACCATGTCTTCAGAGTCAAGTGCGTGTGTGATGTAAGCATCCAGAAGCTTGGATCCAGCTTGGTGTGCTTTTCTCACAGCTCTACTCCCTCCTGTCCAAAATTCTAAACTCTGCTTACTCCAAATGTCTCCAGTTCCTGCCCTGTGCCCCATTCCTAGCCTGCATTTCTCAGATCATTTCTATCTGATGTTCCATTTGACCGATCTTCCTAACCTAAGCTCTTTCCTCACTCTTGTATCAGATGGCATACATCATATTACAAGTGACATAAAATCAAACTCAAATTAGCTTTCATAAAACAGAGAATTTATTCCAACTTTACTGAGGTATAATGGACAAATAATAATTGTATATATTTAAGGTATACAGCGTTTGAAATGATTACCACCATCAAGGTAATTAACACATGACCTCACATAGTCACCTTTGGTTTTTGTTTTTTTTTTAATACTAGAGACCCGGTGCACAAAATTCATGCACGAGTGCCGTCCCTAGGCCTGGCCAGCAATCGAAGTGCGAGCGTCTGACGTGGAAGGGCAGGTCCCCGCTGACCTCTGGGTCCTGGGTAGCACCTGGGCCCCTGAGCCCCCACGTGCCCCCCTCTGCCTGAGTCATGGCACCCAAGTCCCCACATGGAGATGCAGTGAGTGCAGCCGGACGCCACGGGCTGGGGCGCAGTGTGGGCCTCTGGGCTGCCCAACGGCACCGCACAGAAACCGGGTGGGCAGCATGCTACCAGCCGGCCTTGCAGACCGGCTCCTGCATGAACCCACAGGGAGCCCAACCAGCCCCTGTGGTCCTGGCGGCTGCGGTCTGGCTCACCCAGAAGAGGCCGCACGAGTGTGGTGTGGGCTCCTTGCAGGCACCCAGCACCTGAGCGCAGGGGCTTCCCCAGCATTTGGCCCTGGCATCCTGGGGGAAAGTAGCAGGGGGAATGAGAGTGAGCTCGGCGAACATCCCCCATTCTCACCGCACCTCTGTCCCCATCACCCCTGCCCCCAGATAGCCGGCCAGAGGTCACAGCCCCCCACCCAGGCACCGCGGGAGGTTGGTTGCACTGGCCCTACCCTCCCGCCGCTGCCACTGGTCGCTGTCTGCGGGGCAATCGGGCCCCTGCTCACACCCGCCTTGGCCTGGCGCCACTCACTCACCTGCTCCACCATCCTGCTGTGGTCCTGCTCTTGTAGGGGCCCATCGGGGCTGGCAGCGCCTCTACTGCTGTCCGCTGCCTGTGCCGTGTTGCCGACACCCACCATGTTCTGTGCCACCACCTGGTGGTCAGCACACATCATAGCGAGTGGTCGAACTCTCAGTCGAGGGGACAATTTGCATATTAGGCTTTTATTATATAGGATTTGGTATGGTGAGAACATTTAAGACCTACTCTCATTCTTTGCTTTCTCTTTCATGATATCAGCTTTATCCCAAAGCCAACTTCACTCATACTACCATTATGGCTGCAGTACTTCTGGGCTTCTTATCTTAACACAACAGCCCCAAAAATGAGAAAGATAAAGAGAGAGTCTTTCTTAGAAGTTTCCAGAAAATGTCTTTTCCAGTATCTTTGGCCCAAATCAAACCAGATGTCACTCTGAACCAAAATCTTGGCTGGGTGACAAGATTATGTTCCTACATAGGAAGACCCTTCCCTAGAAACAAGAGTAAACTCCTGAAACACAGAAACTGAGTCAAAGAGGAGTAGATACTCAGTCTAAAGGCAAAATTTAATGAAAAAGAAAAAATTCCAAGTAACTTTACAATCCGAGTGTGTTATAACTTGTTACACTTATGGTTCACTGACCAAATCAAAATAACTGCCTGCTTTTTGCACTTAAAGTTTTATTGGAGCACAGCCAGTGTTTTTTTGTTACATATTGTCTATGGCTAATTTCCTGCTACACACACACACACACAAACAAACAAACAAAAAACTATTAGAACTAATAAATGAATTTAGTAAAGTTGCAGGAAACAAAACTTATATATAAAAATATGTTGTGTTTCTATACACTAATAACAAACTAACAAAGAAATTAAGAAAACAATCCCATTTACAACTCCATAAAAAAAATAAACCTAGGAATAAATTTAACCAAAAAGGTTAAAAACTTGTACTCTGAAAACTATAAGACATTGATAAAAGAAATTGAAGAGGACATGTGCTCATGGGTGAGAAGAATTAATATCATTAAAATATCCATACTACCCACCCTAGCTGGTTTGGCTCAGTGGATAGAGTGTTGACCTCCAGAATGAAGGGTCCTGGGTTTGATTCTGGTCAAGGGAACACGCCCGGGTTGTTGGCTCGATCCCCTCTCCCTTCCTCTCTGAAATCAATAAAATATATGTATATATATATATCCATCCATACTATCCAAGCAATCCATATGTTCAGTGCAAACCCTATTAAAATACTAATGGCATTTTTCACAGAACTGGAACAAATAATCCTAAAATTTATATGGAACCACAAAAGACACTGAATAGCCAAAGCAGTATTGAGAAAGAAGAACAAAATTAGAGGTATTATGCTACCTAATATCAAACTATACTTACAAGGCTATAGCTATCAAAACATCTTGTTGGTACTGGCATAAAACCAGACATACTAATCAATAGAAGAGAATACAGAGCCCAGAAATGAACCCACACCTATATGGCCAATTAATCTATGACAGAGTAGGCAAGAACATACAATGAGGTAAAGACAGTCTCTTCAATACATGGTTTTGGGAAAACTGGTAACATATATGCAAAAAATAAATAAAACTAGATTACTTTCTTGCACGATATGCAAAAAATGAACAACAAAATGGCAACAAATACATATCTATCGACAATTGAATTTAAAAATCAAAATAAATGAATAAGAAATCTAATGAACAGAATAAATTGGTGAAAGTAGAATCAGAGGCATGGAAATGGGATTTGTGCACTGGTGGCGTCCCTCGGCCTGGCCTGCTCCCTCTCGCAATGCGGGACCTCTCCAGGGATGTTGGAGAGCTGGTTTCGGCCCAATCCCCGCAGGCCAGGCCAACCAACCCCACCAGTGCACGAATCCATGCACCAGGATATAAGATCTTTGGTTAATCTCTTCCCACCCTCCCCTCTCCCCTCTTCCCTCTGAGATTCATCAGTCTGTTCCATGTTTCCATGCCTGTGGTTTCCGCTCCTATGTTGAGCGTCTGCCCCCTCGTGGTCAGTGCGTGTCATAGTTACTGGATGATCAGCAGTCGGCGGTCGGCCAATCAGCCGGTCGCCTAGGCTTTTATACATATAGATATGCATTACCTATGGACACAGACAATAGGGTGGCAAAGGCCTGGGGCAGGGAAGGAACCAGGTGGAGGGAGGTAATGGGGGGCAAAAAGAGGGACATCTATAATAATCTCAACAATAAAGATTGTTTTAAAAATTAAACTTGTCATTTATAATAACATGGGTAGGCCTAGAGGGTATTATGCTAAGTGAAATAAGTCAGACAGAGAAAAACAAATACCATATGATTTCACTTATATATGGAATCTAAAAAACAAAATAAATGCAAAAACAAACATATGAATACAGAAAGAAACTGATGGTTACCAGATTGGAGCTGGGTTGGGGGAATTGGTGAAAAATGTGAAAGGAATTGATAAGTACAGATTGCCAGTTATAAAAGTAATCATGGAGTGGGTGTAATGTACAGCCTAGGGAATATAGCCAGTAATATTGTAATAACTATATGTGGTGCCAGATGGGTACTAGACATCAGGGTAATCCCTCCGTAGGGTATATAAATGTCTAATCACTATGTTGTACACCTGAAACTAATATAATATTATATGTAAATTGTAATAAAAAATAAACTTTAGCCCAGCCAGTGTGACTCAGTTGGTTGAGCCTTGACCTATGAACCATGAGGTCATGGTTCGATTCCCAGTCAGGGCACATGCTCAGATTGTGGACTCAATCCCCAGTGGGGGCATGCAGGAAGCAGCTGTCAATGATTCCTCTCTCATCATTGATGCTTCTCTCTCTCTCTCTCTCTCTCTCTCTCTCTCTCCCCTCCCTTCCTCTCTGAAATAAATAAATAAAAATATATTTTAGAAAATTAGCCTGGCTGGCATGGCTCAGTGGTTGAGCATCGACTTATGAACCAGAAGGTCATGGTTTGGTTCCTGGTCAGGGCACATGCCTGGGTTACATGCTTGATCCTCAGTGGGGAGGGGAGGGGGGTAGGGTGCAGGAGGCAGCTAATCAATGATTCTCTATCATCATTGATGTTTCTATCTCTCTCTCCCTCTCCCTTCCTCTCTGAAATCAATACAAATATATTAAAAATAAATTTTAAAAAATTTAAAAAGATACTCCAAAGAGTTAGAGGTATGAGACTGTTCACTGTAGCATTATTTACAATAGTCAAATTTTTTAAAATATGATTTTTATTGATTTTTTAGAAAGAGAGGACGGGACAGAGACACAGAAACATCGATGAGAGAGAAACATCGATTGGCTGCCTCCTGCACTCCCCCGTGCCCTGACTGGGAATCGAACCAGTGATCTCTTGGTTCATGAGTCAATGCTCAACCACTTAGCCACATCAGCTGGGCTATAACAGTCAAAATTTTGAAAATAATCTAAATGCCTGTATTAGGGTTCTTTACGTTGCAAGGGACCAAGAACTTAAACCTAAAAGGGTTTAACAAACAGAAAATATATTGCTCTTGTAACTGAAAAATCCCCAAGAAAGGCTGACGTTAAAGCTGTCTTCAGGTTTCAACAATGTCACCAGAATCCATCTTTTTTTTATTGTTGACAATATTACAGATGTTCCCCATTTACCCCCATTGCCCTCCTCCACCTAGCCCCCACCACACCCCAGGTCTTCACCACATTATTGTCTGTATCCATGGGCTATGCATATGCATGTTTGTTCTTTATTCTCTTCCCATCTCCCCCACTTCCCTCCCATCTGAGATCTGTCAGTCTGTTCCGTGTATCCATGCCTCAGGACCTATTCTGTTCATCTTCTGAATCAGCTAATTCTGAGGTCAGCTTTATCTTCTCACTGGCCCACTTTATGGTTCTCATTTGAATACCACCAAATCTAGAGCATGAAAATATTATTTTCGTAGAAGTTCTGACAAATGTCTCTTGCATCTATTTTATCCAAAATACATAGCTAAAAATTGGGTAGTGGGAATTTACCAAAAAAGGTGAGATACTATTACTACTAGGAGGGAGAATGTATACCAGGCAAAAGACACAGGTATCTATTATGATGTCCAGTGATAAGCCATTGCTTAAATAGATTATGATTCATCTATTAAAATTATATTGAAGGCCCGGCTGGTGTGGCTGGTTCAATTCCTGGTCAGGACACATGCACAGGTTGTGGGGCTCGATCCCCAGTGGTGGATATGCAGGAGGCAGCCCATCAATGATGTTTCTCTCTCATTGATGTTTCTCTCCCCCTCCCCCTCCCCCTCCCCCTCAACATATTCCTGGGCGATGATAAAAAAAAATAGGGTAAAAGCAGTAAAAAAAAGAATAGAAAATATTTACAACAAAATATTAATATGGTTATTTTCAATCGGCAGGGGTTAATAAATCCTCGGAACTTATAAGCAAATTTTGTGTGTAAGCCATTTGGTATGAATAGACTTAATAGCATTCATCTGATTCTCAAAGGGTTATAGTTCCCTCAAAAAAGGATAAGAATAAATCACCAGGGCCCCCTTGCAATTTTGAAGGTGAGGAAACAGGTTCAGAGAGGTTGAGTGCCCTCCTCAAGGTCATAAAAGTCTTCTAATGACAGAACAAAGCAATAATCCCAGTCTGTGACCCCTGAACAAATGTTCCTTCCATTTTGCAGTGCTGCCTTAACTTAACTGGCTCAGCACGATGGCCCAGATTCCAAGTCCTTGCAAATTGAAATTCTACAAGTTGAGAACTGGATAAACTATTCTATGTTCAATGAATTACAAAAGTTAGGAAGCTCATATGCAAAAGAAATAAACTGAAGAGAGCAACCTTTCTCAAAGTTGGATCCATGAACCTGTTATAAATGTGCCATATTCCCAAGGATCAACAGGTTCCTTATAGGAATGCTTTTATTTCTGTTTTCATTTTATTTTACATCTAAAATTAATATTCTAAATTATCCGGATGATTCCTAGTGCAACATAATTTCTGAGGGCAGAGCCTTTTTCTTCTGCATTCACTGCTGTACCCCCACTATCCAGAACAGAGCCTGGCCCATCGAAGGATCTGGCGTGGCATAGAAGGATTTTCTAGAAGAACAAATAAATAACTAATTTCTGCAACATGACTTTAATGCCCATGTGTGTCTTAAATTCACACTGGCACTAAGTTTTACTGACTTAATTGTTAAAAGCTAAGGAGAAAAAGGAAAAGGTAGATTAAGTAAATTATATATTTATACTTAGTGGAGTCCAAATGACATCCCAGTTTGCTATACAAATGAATAAGGAAATTGGTTAAAATGCTGAGTCATGACATGGCACTATTAACTAGGTATGCCAAATCCAAAGAAACCAAACCCTTAACAGACAGAATCAAATGAAACTTACTTGTTTCAGCAAAACATCATCATCCAGCTTATTAAATTAAATTTTAGTTTTGTTTATATTTAATTTATTGATTTCCTTCCATTCTGTAGAAGTTACAAGCATTAGAAATGTATGCTTAGTTTTATGTTAAGTATTTACATAATTTACAATAAATAATTTAAGCCAACAATAAGAGTCTAAAATATTTTCTCCTCTAAAAGTTGTCTTTATATTATTGAAGTTTTAAAACCAACAAAGTACCATATAATTTCACTTAGGTGTGGAATCAAATGAACAAAATAAACCAACAAAATTTAGACTCATGGATACAGAGAACAGGCTGACAGCTGTCAGAGGGGAGGGGACTGGGAGCTGAGTGAGAAGGGTGAAGGGATTAAACAAAGAAAAAAATAAAGACTCATAGACACAGACAACAGTATTGTGATTGCCAGAGGGAAGGGGTGGGGGAGGACAAAGAAGGTAAATGGTGATAGGAGACTTGACTTTGGGTGGTGAACCCACAGTATAATATACAGACGATATATTGTAGAATTGCATACCTGAAACCTGTATAATTTTATGGGTAATATAAATGGTAATGGAAGGAGACTTTACTTGGGGTGGCAAACACACAATACAATACTAGTATACAGATGATGTATTGTTCAATTGTATACCTGAAACCTATATAATATTATTAACCAATGTCACTCCAATAACTTCAATAAAAAATTAAAATCAATAAAAATAAATAAAGTAATGTAAGTGTGGATCAAAAATTAGTAATTCAAATCCATTTGGTAAAATACTTACTGTATAATCCTGAGTTTTATGGAATCATTGTGGTTCCATTTTCATTCATAAATGTGGAATTAACTTGAAAAGTTTTCAGCAGAATAATTGTATTAATCATAAATTTAAGAATCTGAAATAACCTGGAAAAACATCCAGTTTAACCCCTCATTTCATAAATGAGGAAACTCAGAGGCATTATGGTGACTTGCCCAAGGTCACCTAATAAGTCATGGTAGGAGTAGGCTGAGACTCTAGATCTAGTTATTGCATCCACTGAAAAATGCCGAGCATTATGAAAATACCTCTTAATGATAATGATGCTTTAACTCAACAGCCTATTGTTCTTAAATTGATTCTTGGGCACTGGTCTTGTTACATTCTTTAAGTACAAAGAAAAGCAGCATACTGTTCTGGATTTATACAATCAGATATGAGGGCTGGCATTATTGTAATTATGTGGTCCTTGAGTCAATGGAAGTGCATCAACCATTAAAATCAAAAGCATATAAGGAAGCAGGAAGATCTTGGCAATGCATAAATGCACTTAAGAAGAAAAGTCAAATTTGAACCTATCAAGCTTGGCAGTTTTCCTTTAAGAAAGCACAGAAAAGTCGCTGTGGCCTTGAAAATTAAAACTGTGTCCTAAATAAATGGGAGATGCTGCAAATATGAGGAGCTGAGGAAAGAATAATAAGCAGTTGAAGCCTCTGTACACCAATCAGGGTTTTTAAGATACACTTGGGATCCCGTGAAATAGATGAAGCATTGGAATGAATAATAAGACCAAACTGTAAGAATCATTCTCGTCTCTTTATCCTAGACTCAGACCAATCAGTGTGATAGTGCACAATTTATATTTAAATGTAAATTTCAAAACTATGATTTCCAAATAGCAGATGGTAATTCAGTTAGAAACATAATCAAAAGAAAGATTCATTTAGTTTGCTTAAAAGGTTTTAGCAAACAGGGTGAAAACAAAGTTTATACTGGTCACGATGGTTTCAAAAAGTACACTGGAAGCTGTGGATTTCCCGTAGACATACTAATCAATTCAACTCAATCAAGACCCTCACTGAACCCAAATCCTCTGGTTTATTGCTGAAGTTGTTCTAAAGACTTAGAGAATACCCAGCATCAATCCTTTCCCATAGGGGTTCCTCTCCAGGAACAGTTCAGCCGGTAGAAAACATTTTCTACCCTGGCTTTCTTTGCCAGGCATCTTAGGCCTATTCTTATAGCCACCATACACTATATCACATACCCTAGATTTGGTAGAATGGTCTCAATCTCAATTTTCTCTCCCATTACGAGAATCAGGAGTCCCAACGTTTTGGATAGGGAAATATGATCTCCATGGCTTGGCACAAAAGGCAACCAACAAGTTCCCCTTAGAGCAGTGATGGCGAACCTATGACACGCGTGTCAGAGGTGACATGCGAACTCATTTTTTTTTTGGTTGATTTTTCTTTGTTAAATGGCATTTAAATATATAAAATAAATATCAAAAATATACATCTTTGTTTTATTATGGTTGCAAATATCAAAAAAATTCTATATGTGACACGGCACCAGAGTTAAGTTAGGGTTTTTCAAAATGCTGACACACCGAACTCAAAAGGTTCGCCATCACTGCCTTAGAGGGTTCCCAAATCTTTCAAGCAATTTCACTTCTGGGTATTCATCTGGAAGAAAACAACAACAAAAAATAACTCAAAAAGATAGATACATGACTACCATGTTCCTTGCAGCACTCTTTACAACAGCCAAGATGTGGTAACAATCTAAGTGTCCAACAATTAATGAAGGATAAAGAAATTATGGTATTCATACAATGGAATATTATTAAGCCATAAAAAGAAGAATGAAATCCTGCCATTTGTGACAACATGGGTGGACCTCAAGGGCATTATGCTAAGTAAAATTAGTCAGACAGAGAAAGACAAATATCATATGATTTCTCTTATTTGTGAAATTAAAATAAAATAAAAATTTTTTTAAATGCATAGATTCAGATTACAGATTGTTGGTTGCCAGAGAGGCAGGGGATAAAAGATGGGGGTTAAAGAGAATCAAACGGTAAAATAAAATAAAAAATTTGTAAGACAAAAACTAAATCCAGAGTCTAGACAATGCATTTTTCTCAATGCCCAGGAAACAATTCAAAATTACTTAACATATAAAGAAAAAGGAGAAAACAAAGCAAAGCATGATTTATATTCAAGAGAAAATACATTAAATGAAGGGTGACATCAGGATGAACCAGATGTTATAACTGGCAGAGAATAATTTTAAAGCAGTTATCTTAAGGCTATTAAGGAAAACATGTTTGTAGTAGATGGAAATAGGATAAATTGCATTAAAATAACAACTATGCAACAACAACATCAAAAAAACAAAAGCAGGGCTTGACAGGGACCTCAGGCCACGCCCCCTGCCCCAGCAGCGGGCCAGGGGACCTTAGGCTGCACTCCCTGCCCTGGTGCCGGACTGGGGGCCCTCAGGCCACGCCCCCTGCCTGGCAGGGCTTGATGGGGAACCTCAAAATGCGCCCCCTTCCTGGTGCTGGGCCGGGGGACCTGAGGCTGCGCCCCCCGCCCAGCGGGGCTTGATGGGGGACCTCAGGCCATGTCCCCTGCCCAGCAGGGCTTGACAGGGGATCTCAGGCCACATCTACCACCTGGCGAGGCTTGACGGGGGACCTCAAGGCATGCCCCCCGCCCCAGCCCGGGCTGGGGGACCTCAGGCTGTGCCCCTTGCCCTGGAGCCAGTCCAGGGGACCTAAGGCTGCGCCCCCCGCCCGGCGGGGCTTGACAAGGGTGGGACCAGCCAGGTCTGGATCTAGCCCAATGGGGGGGAGGCGGCTGGGTCTGGGTCTCATGTGATTTTGAGGCACACATGGGTGGACGCGGGGACTTGACTCTGGGTCCCGTGGTGCACCCCAGACTCTGACAGGAGGAAGATTTTCATATACATTTTACTAATTTTCTTTTATCTCTGACACTTCTATTATAGAGAAAGGGCAAATAGCAATATTAAAATATTTCCTCTCATTAATCCCCTTTTAATGTGCACAAATTTCATGCACCGGGCCACTAGTCCATATCTACACTAATAAAAGAGAAACATGGTAATTAGCGTACGACCGCTACCCTTTTCATTGGCTAATCAGGGAGATATGCAAATTAACTGTCAGCCAAGATGGCGGCCGGCAGCCAGGCAGCTGAT
>NW_005354464.1:905281-919885 GCF_000412655.1 Myotis brandtii | reverse complement strand
CCTGCTCTGAGCCCGACCAGGGGCTGCACCTAGGGATTGGGCCTGCCCTCTGCCACCCGGGAGCAGGCCTAAGCCAGCAGGTCATTATCTCCTGAGGGGTCCCAGACTGCGAGAGGGCACAGGCCAGGCTGAGGGACCCCACCTCCCCCCCGAGTGCACAAATTTTTGTGCACCGGGCCTCTAGTATATATATAAAAGGCTAATATGCTAAGTGTCCGATCGTTTGACTGTTCAACCATTCAACCAGTAACTATGACATGCACTGACCACCAGGGGCAGACGCTCAATGCACAGGCATGGAAACATGGAACAGACTGATGAATCTCAGAGGGAAGGGGGAGGGGGAAGGGTGGGAAGAGATTAACCGAAGATCTTATATGCATACTACAGGCCTGGTGGTCCCTAGATCTGGCCTGCAGGGATCTGGCCAAAACCCTGAAACTAGCCCGGTGCACAGATTCATGCACTGGTGGGGTCTCTTGGCCTGGCCTGCAGGGATTGGGCCAAAACCAGCAGTGCAACATCCCCCAAGGGGTCCTGGATTATAAGAGGGCACAGGCCAGGCCAAGGGACCCCACCAGTGCATGAATCCGTGCACCGTGCACTGGGGTGATTAGTTGGTCTTGTAATTAATGGTAATGTTTGCACAACTTTGTGACTGCATTAAAAACGACTTGCTTGTACAATTTAAAATGGTGAATTTTATGGCATGTGAATTATCTCAATTTTTAATATTTTAAAAATATATTTATAATATCAACAGAAATGACTTTTAAGGAAATAATGATGCTTTTAAAAATAGGTTATAAAGGAAAGCCTACTGATTCAGTAGATTTCCTGACACAGAGAAAATGAGAAATTGTTCAAATCTGATATCTTTGTGGCCAATTTGTAAATAGATATTCTCTATGCCTTGTTGTAATTATTTTTTTGTTATAATTTATTTTTATATCATACCAAAAGTGGAGAGGGATTTGGATTGGCTTTTTTCCTTACTAAAATATCAGCTAACAATAGTTTATTTGTAAACAAACATATCTCTGATTATAAGCCATAATGAATTTATAGCCATTTTTAAAAATAAATATATATTTTTAATTATTTCAGAGAGGAAGGGAGAGGGAGAGATAGAAACATCAATGATGAGAGAGAATCATTGATCAGCTGCCTCCTGCACACCCCCTACTGGAGATTGAGCTCGCAACCCAGGCATGTGTCCCTAACTGGAATCACAGTGACTCCCAAGGAACAGTAACAGACATATGTCTAAGTCACATACTAAGAAAATGAACCCGACTCAAAGTAAGGGCTACATGAAACAACGCCCACTGCTACACAGTGGGGCTCCAGGGAAATTAGCAGAGGTCGTGTCCTAGCAGATCTGTCCTGGCCAAGGACCAGGGGACAGTTAGATTCTATGGGCCTGTGGCTAGTGGGGATGTTCCTACCTGAGGTGAGCAGGGATGGTGGGAGAAAAAGAGACAAGGGGATCCAAACTTCAGTGTCTAAGTTCTCAACTTTGTACCATAGGCCCTATTGCCTGTCTACTGAAGCCAATCTCAAAATAGTTTTTAAATGTGTAAACAAAATAAACAGGATTACAAAACAACAATGCAGATTATCTATACTAATAATAGAGGAATATGCAAATTGTCCAGGATGCCATCATAGTAACAACCAAACAGCAGGCTGTGTGGAGCGACAAGGCTGGCTGGGGGGTTATTGAGGAACAACCAAACAACTGAACAGCAGGCTGCATGGGGCAACCAGGCCAGCAGGAGGTTTAGTGAGGAACAACCAAACAACTGAACAGCAGGCTGCATGGACAACCAGGCCTAGGGGTGATCAGGCAGGCAGGCAGGCAGAGTGGTTAGGAGCGATCAGGCAGGCAGGGGGGCAGTTAGGGGCTATCAGGCAGGCAGGCAGGTGAACAGTTAGGAGCCAGCAGTCCCAGATTGTGAGAGGGATGTCCGACTGCCGGTTTAGGCTCGATCCCCGGGATAGGGCCTAAACCTGCAGTCGGACATCCACCAAGGCAGCGGTTCTCAACCTGTGGGTCACAACCCCTTTGGCGGTTGAATGACCCTTTCACAGGAGTCGCCTAAGACCACCCTGCATATCAGATATTTACATTATGATTCATAACAGTAGAAACATTACAGTTATGAAGTAGCAATGAAAATAATTTTATGGTTGGGTCACAACATGAGGAACTGTATTTAAAGGGCCAGAAGGTTGAGAACCACTGCCCCAAGGGGTCCCAGATTTAGAGAGTGCAGGCTGGGCTGAGGGGACCCCCACCCCATGCACGAATTTCATGCACCAGGCCTCTAGTATCAAAATAAAGGTATAGAAATTTGTTTTTCATTTGTGATATGTAAGTATGCATTTTTATTAACACATTAAATAAAAATTATTTCAAAATAATGTTTTGTAGTATAAGTATAAATGATATTTTAAGACTTTAATATGCTATAAATACATCTGTGATTTGTACTGGTAACAAAGTTATAGGTACTACTAATATTACCATACTTGCCTGCATTCACAATAAAAGGAAAAGATGGATTTCTATTAGAAGTTAGTGAAAATAAAAATGTAAAAATTTCCCATTCAAATTCACAGAACCTTTGCATGAAGGGACTCCTAATTAAGGATAAATAAAGTTAAAAACAGAAAACTGCCTGATGGAATATAGATCTAAGACAGGAGCTGAGAATGGAGAAAGTAAAGAAAATGGGCTGGAATGCCAGCAAGTATAGGCCCAACCCTAACTTCTGTGGGGCCCTGGACAATTGGAGACTCCAAGCTTTGCACAATGCACCCTCCCACCTTTACCTTTTCTTCCCATCATTTCTCTTCTTCCTGCTCAGTAAGAGGTCTCTGCTTCTGGGTTCCCAGTAAGTGATCTAGAAAGGAGAACACAATATCTGAGTGAGCACACCTCCTTGGTCCCACAAACACATCAGCCATCAGGAGAGGCACAGCCAGAGAAGGGCCAGAATGGAGCCTTCTAAAGCCTGGGTCTTAAGGCAGAATTCAAAGGCCAGGGTCAAAGGTCATTCCTGAGTGACCCTTATCCTTAAATGCCAGCCTGTGTGCAATGTATGACTGCCTTTAAAAGGGTTGAAAGATCAAGGTACTGCAAACTGCTGAAGTTCTGTTTTTGCTCTAGTTCTAATATGCTCCAGCAATCTACATGGAACTTCCTCTTCTCTCACTTTTCATTGTATTCTTAATGTTATAATCTTAACTTTTCACCTTTGGTACTTGAGCCTGAGCCCATATATGTCTTTCTGACTATTGCAATTAACTTATTATGAACCACATTCCAGTTTATGGAGAGTGAATGACTCTTTCTCCAAATAAGGTAACATTAATAGAATCCAGAGATTAGGGCATGAATGTCACTTGGAAAGCGATTTTCTAGCCTACACCATTCCCAATTCATTTTATAAGGGCAATATAACTTTGACATCGATACCTGAAAATGACATTAAGAGAAAGGCACATTACAGGTTGATGTCATGAGTGAACATAGGTACAAATCCTAAATAAAATATTATCAAATCAAATCCAGCAATACATAAAAATAAATATGTTATGATCCAGTTGAAGAATGCAAAACTGTGTTAACATTCAGAAATCAGTGTAAATTATCTACATGAACATTGACAGAAAAGGGAAGATGAGAAACACACCTCTTTATGCCTTCAATGAGATAGAGGAGTTGTATTAGATATCACCTTCGTCTACATTTTTTTCTCTAAGAAAATTCAATAAAAGGAGCCATAATGCTTTCACCACCTCTCCCAGCAACTTGCTCAAATAGTAGACCATCAGGTCTGTGTATGCTTAGAGGTATCCCTCCTCCACACCATCTACCTATAATTACCAACAAAGCCATAGCAACTTTCCTAGATATGAGGAAAAGGGAAGATATAAGGAGTCACTTGTGATAGAAGGATGTCACATTCTTCAGGTGTAGTTTGTGTATTGTAGTGGAGGGAAAAAAAGATTAGAATACTGATATCACAAATACAAAAGTAAAAATGCATGGAACAAAAATATAAACACACCCTTTCCCTTTCCCCAGATATTTCCTGACCTTATTACACAAACCGAATTAACATCCGTGCATTTGTTTTCTATTGCAGTGTAATAGATTAACACAAATGTATTGGCTTAAAAAAAAAAAGCGCATTACCTCACTAGCTCAGAAGTCTAGGCACACTGTAACTGAGTACTCTGCTCAGGGTCTCCGAAGTCCGAAATCAAGGTGGCAGCCAGAGCTGCATTCTCATCTGAGGCTGAGGGCCTCTTCCAAGCTCACTGAAGTTGTCGGCAGAATTCGGTGCTTGCAGTTGTAGAACTAATGTCCCACATTCTTACTGGCTGTCAGCTCCTAGAAGTTGTTCTCAGCTCCGTGAGCCCACCCTCATGTCCTAGTCACAGTCTTTTAAACCGTGACAGCTTACTTCTTCAAAGCAAGCAGGAGAATCTCACTCCAGTCGGCTACGATGGTGTCTTACATAAAGTAACATAACCACAGGAGTGACTTTATCCTCACCTTTGCCAGATTATGTTATCTAATCAAGGGGGGATGACTCCCCACCACCCATATTCTCTGGTCCAGCCCACACCCTAGGCAGTGGTCGGCAAACTGCGGCTCACGAGCCACATGCGGCTCTTTGGCCCCTTGAGTGTGGCTCTTCCACAAAATACCGACTTCTGCGCATGGGCCACGAAGTTTCAATCGCGCTGTACGTGCGCCCCCGCAGGTGGTATTTGTGGAAGAGCCACACTCAAGGGGCCAAAGAGCCGCATGTGGCTCTCGAGCCGCAGTTTGCTGACCACTACGGGCATAGGGGATATAGAATCATACAGGGAGTGTGCACCAGTGGCTGGGAATCTTGGGGGCCATCTTAGAATGTGCCCTCCCACAGTGTGCATTGCAGGAGAGAGAAAATATAATAAAGGAATGGGGAAATCTTAAATGGGCAGAGAGTAACTCAAAGGGAAAAAAAATAGATTGAAGAGTGGTAGCAAGAGGAAAAACTGCTGAGCAAATGGCACTGGGAAGAATTGGGAGAGTTAAGAATTTTGTGTGTTAATGTGTGGGCAGACAATAAGAAAGACACAATAAAAAAAAGAGGACCTTAAGAAAATTCTTCTACTAAGAACTTGCTTCCTCTTTTGGTATTTTCTTTAGAGACTGCCATAAAATATCTTAATTTTTTTCAACTAATTGTATGCGTACTTGTTTTTGTTTACTATTTTTGCTTCACTATTGTTCATTTCGGTGCAAATAGGTGCTAGGAATAAAACTCGACATGATCTAACATTATTTTGATTACATTGGAAAGATCAGGCTTAGGATTTAAAACAGACTTTTAATCAAATCTCTATTCCTTTTTTTTTTCTACTCCTTCGCTTACCAGCTAAGTTATTTTTTTAAAATCACCACCAATTAGGCACTAGATGCCTATTCTAAATGGTGTTGCTTAATTTAGCTTGTGATCAAGATATTGCCTCTAGTCAACTGGTTTATCTCCTATAATACAGTTAAGTGACAGCTGTGATCACCAGTTTATCCAGATTGACAACAAAATAACTAAATGCAGTTAATTGCTTCATTAAATTCTGCATGTGGTTGTACATATTAAAAAGGATATCTATAACTGTCTAAGGCATACAATAAATGTCGGCTTCTACTATTATAGTTTTTATTCTTTCTTGTACCCTGGCAAACCAAGTGGCAAATATTATTATTATTAAGTCAATGATCTGAAAAATAGGAACGTGAAGTTAAGACATATCAGAAGGAGAGCTCACATTAAGATCATGCTCCCCAGTCTAGACTGCAAAGCAGCACAGGGGCTGAGGCTTCCGCCTATGCTATCCATTGATGTTTTCTCAGAGCTTTGCACATAGTAAGTGTTCAATGAATACAATCTTTAATAAATGAAAACAATATTATATGTCTAATCACTAGTTGTACTTCGAGTGCACCTGGCCGTATTAAGGGTTTCCAGGATTGGGGTAAAGGTGGAAGACGCACCTATCACAAAATAAATGCTTGGGAAAGTTGGTAAAAAATTATGTCCTGGCTAGAAGACATTAGAAGTAATTTATTCATTCACTTTACAAATATCCTTTCAGCACTTTCTATGTTCAGATACTATAATAGATGTTGTAGAGAGTAAAATAAAGGACACGAGACATGATTTCTACTCTCAAGGATCTTCAGTCCAATACAGAAAATACCTGTATACCAATAATTTCCATACAAGGCTGGATGTAATAAGTGGCATGTGTAACAGAATTGAACAGGAGTTCATATAAAGAAGAGATCACTTTAGACCATAAATTAACTATGACCAATGAGCCAAATGCATCTGTGGTCTGTTTCTGAATAGTCCACGAACCAAGGATCGTTTTTACATGTTGATAAAACAACGAATGCAGAAGCTATATGTGGCCTGCAAAGACTAAAATTTCACGACTGGTTCCTTTACATAAAATGTTTGTGCACGCCTGTTCCAAACGAATGAAGAAAAAGGGCTTCACGGAATGTACATTTGATCTAGGCCTTTAACTGAGGGACAGAGATGGGAAGAGGGAAGGGCACTTGGAGTGAAGGTAATGGTTTGAATAAAAGCCCAAGGGCACATGTGGAGAACAATGGTGACAAATCACATTGGGCAGGATTATGGTTTATGAAGGGAGACGTAGAGACTGGAAGGGTTGTCTGTGGTGGTAGGTGGGCTAAGAAAGTTGACCATGCAGTAACTAAGGACATCACAGGTACCAGGAAGAATTTCATGGAGCTTTTGTTCCCAAAGTGCTTAAAGACACCTTGCTTTATTACTTCTTAGCTTAGAAAATGTGATTCAAAATGGGACTTCAGACAGACTCTCCAGTGTAGCTTTGTTTCACATGACACTATGTTATTAATGCATGACACTGTATTATTAATAATATTCACCAACAAGTCTCAGACCCACTATTTCACCCTCATTTAGTGGCAATCTCCAGCAATCAAATGATTGTGCTTGTCTGCCTGGCCCAGGCACCAGATGCACTTACACAAACTGTTCTGTTGGTCAGTCCCATTTGCTGACAGCTCAGCAGGGAGGGTTTGATTTATTCAGTGCATAAAACTGCTGCCTACAAGTGGAATCCTGGCTAGGGAAGGGAGGAAACAGACTGAGAAAGGCAAGGGGGAAAGACAAGCAAAGATGGAATGAAATGAGGAGTTGTTGGGAAATCTCCATTGAGAAAAAGTCGCCTACATTACCCAAATCTCCAAGTTTCCCCTGAAATCCTGAGTGCCTCAAATTTCCTTCCTCATAGCCTAGAAGAGAAGAGAGGCTTTATCCAGAAGTACATGCCTCCTGGGTGTTGTCACTCTGGTCAAACACATTGCAGTTCTCTGGCCTTCTACTCACATGTTCCAGATTAAATAAATTGTAATTAGAAAGGAAAATAGGAAGTCAGACTAAAACACATGCAGTGAGGGGAAAAAAATGAAACAAGTTGAGTAAAGGGAAGAGAAAACTCACAGGAGAAATAGTATAAACTATTGTATAATAGCCCTAGAGCAGGGCGGGGTCACCTGACCTGGATGTACACGAGGCTGACTGGAGCAAAGAGTAACTGGACCTCTGGCCTTCCCTCTGGTTTCCCAGCATCCCCTCTACTTTGCCACTGCCCTAGGTCCTCATAGTATTCCTACCCAGGCCAGTCCTCAGTCCCTCTTGCTCTAAATCTCTTCTTTCTTCTCTCCTTTCTACACCCCAATTAAAGTATTCCTTTTACTAGCTATAACACCAAAAGGATCTCTTAAAACACTTCATAGAGGAGTCTGTTGATCAAACCTCAGTATCCCCACTTACCAAGAATATTCATACCCCAACCATAGAATGAATTCCTAATGGCAGATTATCAGATCATGAAGGCTCATTAGAGGAAAGGAGGGAAGAAAGAGGATAAAAGGAGGGGAATGAAGGAGAAAGGAAGAAAATATTTATTGAGTGCCATTTAGCTTTATATACAGCATTATGTGATGGGGCTAAATGGCTGCTGGTCAGGAATTTAGACTACATTAATCCAGATCTGAGCTAATTCCTAAAAAGAGGGGTGAGGAAATATAGGGAAAGGCAATTCTATAACCCTCTCATCTTATGACCCTGATATTATATACATCTGGAAAGTAGATAATAAGGGTAAGTGATAACTGGATTCTGTCAAGGCTTTAGAGAAATTAATCAACCACTCTGAGAAATCAACCATTTCCTCATTTAAAAAATGAAGCCATTGGTGTGTGTGTGTGTGTGTGTGTGTGTGTGTGTGTGTGTGTGTGTGTGTTGGGAGGGGGGGGGAGTGGTCTCTACAGTTTCTTCTCAGTCTTAAATTATATAATTCAATGACTTTTGTTAAATTATCTATAAAATCATTCCTCTAGCAGATAAACATGCTTTTATTTCTTCCATCTTAAAACAAACAAACAAACAAACAAACAAACAAACACACAAAAAAACACACCTCTCATACTGTTAATCCCTCTGAGCACTGCCCTATTTCTCTAATTCCCTTTTCAGCAAAATTCCTTGCAAGAGATGTCTTATGATCCATATCTTCATGTTTCTCCTCCCACCCTCTCTTGACCACTCCATCACATCAGAGAAACTTTTCTTATAAATATCACCAAAGATCTCTAGCAGTCAACTGTTGGTTATTCTTCCACCACACTCACCTGGTTTCTGGTCACTCCTTTTCAGTCTAATTTTCTGGTTTTCCTCATATCCCCAAACTCCAAATATGGAAGATCCCCCAAACACAGGCCTTATTCCTCTTGTTTTTCCACTCATGCAATGGGTGATTTCATAAGACTATCTATGGGCTTAAGACTTGAGACTTCTCTCTTGATGCCATACATGAATATTCAAATGCCTACTTGAAAACATTGCTTATCTATCAAGCTGGTAATTCAAACTTAACATGAAAAAGTTCCCACCTCGAACTTTCTCTTTCTCAAGTCTTTCCAGTCCCATTAAATGGCAATCCCCTCCTTCCAGCTACTCAAGCTATAGCTTTGGAGTCATTCTTGAATCCTTTCTTTCTCTCATCCACCTGCAAATTCTATCAGCTATTCCTTCAAAATATAAGCAGGGGTCCAGCCATTTCTTTTTTTTTTTTTATGCCCCTGATTCTATTATAATCACCAGTTTATTCTGTTCATCAGATTATTTATTCACTTGATTTTTAGATTCACTTGTTGATAGATGTGTATTTGTTGTTCATAATTTGTATCTTTACCTTTTTCTTCTTCTTCCTCTTCTTAAAGGATACCTTTCAGCATTTCATATAATACTGGTTTGGTGGTGATGAACTCCTTTAGCTTTTCCTTATCTGTGAAGCTCTTTATCTGACCTTCAATTCTGAATGATAGCTTTGCTGGATAAAGTAATCTTGGTTGTAGGTTCTTGCTATTCATCACTTTGAATATTTCTTGCCACTCCCTTCTGGCCTGCAAAGTTTCTGTTGAGAAATCAGCTGACAGTCGTATGGGTACTCCCTTATAGGTAACTGACTTTTTTTCTCTTGCTGCTTTTAAGATTCTCTCTTTGTCTTTTGCTCTTGGCATTTTAATTATGATGTGTCTTGGTGTGGTCCTCTTTGGATTCCTTTTGTTTGGGGTTCTCTGCGCTTCCTGGACTTGGAAGTCTATTTCTTTCACCAAGTAGGGGAAGTTTTCTGTCATTATTTCTTCAAATAGGTTTTCAATATCTTGCCCTCTCTCTTCTTCTGGCACCCCTATAATTCGGATGTTGGTACGCTTGAAGCTGTCCCAGAGGCTCCTTACACTATCTTAGTATTTTCGGATTCTTTTTTCATTTTGCTTTTCCGGTTGGGTGTTTTTTGCTTCTTCGCATTTCAAATCTTTGACTTGATTCTTGCGCTCCTCTGGTCTGCTATTGGGTGTAATATTCTTTATTTCAGAGCATGTATGCTTAATTTCTAGTTTCTTTATCATAGCATCGAGGGTCTCATTAGTTTTCGTGAAGCTCTCCAAAAGTTTATTGCAAGCCCTCAAAATTGCGTTTTTTAGCTCTATATCCTCCATTTCTGTCATGTTTTTTTGTCTCCGCATTTTTTATGCTTTCTTGGTGCACCCCCTAGTGGTCTTTGTGCGCAGTCTTGTTCTAGTTGAGCCTTGATTGTTGTAGTTAATACTAGAGGGATTTGACCACCAGGCCGACTGGCTGTGTGAATCAGCTGTGTCTGCCGCGGAAAACTTCTGTCCTCTGGGGAGGTGCTAATCTAGCCTTTGCCTGAGGCGATCTGGCAAATGGCTCCAGTCTTGTTGTAGTTAAGCCTTGATTGTTGTAGGTATCACTGGGAGGAATTGACCTCCAGGCCAATTGGCTGTGAGAATCAGCTGTGTCTGCAGTGGAAGAACTGTGCTGAAGACACCCTTCTGGGGCAAGACTTGCTTCAGTATGGCTTTGGTGCTCACTGAGTCTGCCCCCTGAGTGTGTCCCTTATGGATCTGAGGAGTTGTAATCTGGATGGTCCCACTCTCACCACTGGGTACACTGGCTCTTGGATCTCTAAGGAGGTGCTAATTTAGCCTCTGCCTGAGGCTACCCAGCAGGAGCTATGGAGAGTTCCTCTTCTTTGTTTGGGATTTGGAGGTGCCCAGATGAGGCCCAGCTGTGAAGCAATGCAAGCTGCTGTGGGGCCTTGGACCTTCTTTTGGAAGTTCTCCAGTCATTTCTTTCCACATCCACTGCTACTGTAAGGAGCTGCTGGATGATTAAGCCTCAGACTGACCTGTTGGCAAAGCCACAAACAAGTCCCATCTTAGAGGGCACAGTCCTCTTAGCACAATTAGTGACCTTATGTTGTTTACCTTTGGCTATAAAATAAAGGCTCAGCTTGCAGTTTGGACCCCTCTCTGTGGCCTTAGCCAGGCACAGGAAGATCCACCTAGACCCAGCTTATTCTCTTTGTCTGTCTTTTCTACATCCTTCGCCACCCCCCTCAGGCTCACCCAACCCTTGGCTGAGCTGGCCTGGCATAGCTACCATCGTCTCCTACTTGCATTATTTCAGTTGCCTCTTACAACAGTCAAAATCCATGTTGGAAACAGGTGGCATACCCAAGTGGAATAGCTGAGACTTCAATAAAGGGACTATTTACAAAAATGTGGTTAAGATTGAAGGAAATTAACAAATGATGGTCAAGTGTTCTGTGTCTAGCAAGGCAGAGAGAGCCAATGGAGTCGGTACTATCCTTAGACCTGAGGGAGCAAGGAGTGGTAGTAATTACCTGAACAACACACACACACACACACACACACACACACACAACCAGGAACTGCATTCTTCAGGGACAACCACCAAAAAGAAAAATGGAGAAATGAAGACCATGAACTCACACTCTTCCTGCCTTCTGATCTTCTGATTGCAGACAAAACGAACCCCAAGGACGAAGACAGAGCTCACTAAGGTCAGCCTCCTAGCTTCATGTGCTCATTTGAGACACAGAGCAGAATGGAAATCGGTAGAGAAGGAAACTGGAAGAGAAAACAGTGTACCTGACAAAATGTCATCATCTGCAAAACAGAAATAAATATCACTGTCACTGAGTGAATTGAAATCATCTACATAAAGTATTTAGCACAATGGCTGACACATAGTTTTTAGGGAACAATACCAACTCTTATTTGCCCGGCATCATATTTCCAAGTGTGGATTTTTTTGGAGAGATGACTTCCAAACTTCAGTTCATGACCAATTAGGGGCTGTGAATTTAATGGTTTTTTTTTTTTAAGAAACAGAAAAGACCAGCATGCATTTCATGAAGAAAAAATGTTGCCTCAAAAACATTACTTTCAATTAAATTCAATTTAAATACATGTTAAATTCATTGTGTACTTATATGTGCATGTGTGTATATGTGTTTATGAGTATGTTCAAGTATATATTCATCCCCTGAGTCATTATGTAACATACATTTCTCATAAAGAATCATGATCAAAAACTATTCGAAACCACAATGCAATTTATGCCTTCTTGCTTCTCATTTATTCCTCCCCAAGAAATGACTTACTTACCTGATTGACAACTGTGAGAGGAAAAATTGAGCGGATGTGCTCGGTTCCTTTCTCTTCTGACTGCTAGTCCCGTTTTGTGGGTAGGGAAAGGAATACCAGATTTACATCCATGAGTCAAGGTATCATGAGAATTGGAAAGGCCTCTGCACAACCATCTGTACTCTGACTTCCCTCCTGATAACAACAGCCACACACTGAGGTATAATTATGTGCAGGACACACTTTTATTTAATCTCTATCCTCACAAAAATTCAGGAAGGTAGTCATCATTGCCCTTGTTTTACAAATGAGAAAAGTCAGGGTTTAAAATAACTTGTCTGGGTCACACAACTAGTAAGTGACACAGCCTGGTTGAACATCTAGTCTGATTTGCCTCCAAAAGAGAGCGCTATCTCCACTTTATGTGCCCCCTGCATTGCCCATCCCTAGCTTCTTGGAGCTGGGCTTCTGAATGGTAACCTGTTCCTCAAGTAAGCTACATGCCATAGTTTGTATATAAAAAAAAACCCAACATAATACATAATAGTAATTCTTTTTTTAAAAATATATTTTATTGGTTTTTTACAGAGAGGAAGGGAGAAGGATAGAGAGTTAGAAACATCAATGAGAGAGGAACATCGATCAGCTGCCTCCTGCACACCCCCCACCAGGGATGTGCCCGCAACCAAGGTACATGCCCTTGACCAGAATCGAACCTGGGACCCTTCAGTCCGCAGGCCGACGCTCTATCCACTGAGCCAAACAGGTCAGGGCCATAATAGTAATTCTTTTTCAGAAGGCCAATTGGGTCCAAAGTCTTATGCATCACTTGATTATTTCTTTTGTGGTTGTTGGGTAAAAGCTAGATAAAAGAAAGGCAAGAAAGGAAGATGTACACTGAACTCATGTCTTAGTGCTGAATCATTTGTTGACAATACATTACATTTACAAAAATCTCAGGGTTAGAAAAGCTCTTAGAGATACAAATGCAGAATCTTTTGACAGATGAAGAAAACAAAGCCAATACAGTTGCATGTTTGTCGAATAACCAACCAGCTCATCAAAGCAGAATTTCATTGCAATGTAAACAGATTTATAATACTTTGGGAAGTAACTCCAAACTTATTTTGCTCATCCAAAGATTGCATTGTAAAATTTCCATTATTGTCTCCATTGTTTTTCTCTTCTCAAGCATTTATGTAGGGATATATGAAACTGATGCCCTGCTTTTTATTTTAGGAGAGGGAGAGAGTTGTGAATAGAAACTGTAAATAGCATTTTTTAGTTATGGGGATTTTGATATCGCATGATAAGAATATTAGCTGTCTTTGAAGGGGTAATCCCATTCTACAAAACAAAACCCCAAACATTGACACAAGGTATTGTCCAGTCACATATTTAAATAAATAAAAAATTTTAATAAAAGAATGAGAATTTGCACGTGGCTCACCAAGTCTGCAAGTTCTGAACTGCAATCCTTTTTCCCCCCTGAATAAGTCCTTTTTAGTGATGAAAAAATAAAATAAAATAATGATACCGAGCAAACCCTGAAACACCCTTTGGCTTTCTGGAACAGCTTCAAGTTTGCTATTCCAGATTACTACCTATTCATTTGGCTTCATGATGACATGTTTAAGATAACATTACTCTTGACAATTATAAACAAACTAAATGGCATGATCTCACTTATATGTGGAATCTAATGAACAAAATAAACTGATGAACAGAATAGGTCCAGAGACATGAACAAATGGAAGAGACTGACAGATCTCAGAGGGGAGGAGGTTCAAGGGAGGGGAAGAGATTACCCAAAGAACTTATATGTATATATGCATAGCCCATGGACACAGACAATAGTGTGGTGAAGTGGGGTTGGGGGAAGGCGGGGGGAAGCAGGATGGAAGGGGCAAGGGGAGGAAATGGGGGACATCTGTAATACTTTTAACAATAAAAATAATTTTTTAAAAACATCACTGAATGTAGAATCTAATGGAAAAAAAAATCTGATGAATAAAATAAAGCCAGAGACTTAGAAGCTTAGAACAAACTGACAAATTTCAGAGGGAAGGCGGGGTGAGGGGGTGGGAGGGGAGTGATTAACCAGGGAATTTATATGAATATTTGCATAGCTCCCTTAGGCACAGACAATAGAATGGTGAAGGCCTGGGAGGGGCGGGTCCGGGGTGAAGGGGGTCAATGGGGAAAAATGCAAACACAAAGGGAACATCTGTAATACTTTCAACAGTAAATACTTAAAAAGATCATTTCTGATAAATAATAATAAAAAATAAAAGTAATGCAATGAAGAAACACACCAAAATAAATAAATACATAAATAAATAAATAAATAAATAAATAAACTGCAAATGGAGATTCTGGGAGGGAGGGAGGGAGGGAAATTCAGAGTGCGGCTGCCCACATTTCCTCAGGCTCGTCCACGCCATTCTCTTCCCTGGAGGGGTTCCCCAAGGCCCTGGGCCGGGGAGCAGGCCCCGCAGCCC
>NW_005354464.1:900111-904702 GCF_000412655.1 Myotis brandtii | reverse complement strand
TCGCAGTACCTGCCCCGCTGTGCTCTCTGTCCCCGTGGCCTTGCCGACTCCTCTCTGTCCCCGTGGCCCGGAGGCGGGGCGCTGCCGGAGGGCTCCGTCCGGAAAGCCGGGCTCCTCGTTAAGCCCGCGGTTGGCGTGGACGTGCGTTAGGAGAGATTTGCAGGAACCGTCCGGAGGCCGTTCTTTCTCAGCTGCAGCTTTGTTTTCCTTTTGCTTTGAACTTTAACTTCATTTGCTCTGAGGTGAGGGAGGTTTTCAAAGCGAGGGAGATCCTCCTTTTTTTCTTCTTCCGTCGTGAGGTTTTGCAGTGCCTTGGATGTCCAAGTGGTAGTGCTTTTAAAGGATGATTGGGCGGAATCTTTTCGCCCTAAAAGGTGTTTCTCCCGTTGAAGTAAAACTTGCCCGGAGTTGGGACGGGAGAAGGGGTGTGACAGGGAAGGGTGGGAATTAGAGAGGTAACGTGTGCTCTGCTTCCCCTCACCAGGCCAGTACAGTGGTAGCCGTTGGACTGACCATTGCTGCTGCAGGATTTGCAGGTGGGTTTGTGGTTTGGGGATGGAGGTGAAGTAGGGGAGGTTGAGGACTTTTTAATTATTCTATTATACTTTTTGTTTTTAGGCCGTTATGTTTTGCAAGCCATGAAGCATATGGAGCCTCAAGTGAAACAAGTTTTTCAAAGTCTACCAAAATCTGTAAGACTTCCTAAACATTTTTGCTAATTCTTTGCTGCCTGTATATGAAAACTAGAATTACATTTAAAGAGGGTAAATTTCCAAACATCTGTGAAGTTCTAAGTGATTACTTTGAGGGTCCCTTCTGCTTTCTACAAGGCGAGTTTAGAAGTTCTGAACTTTGTAGGTGCTACCCTAAAAAGTCAAATTTTGTGCGTAACAGAATTGGGACAGAGGTGTTAACAATCTTAGCATCATGAAAGTTACTATCACTTTTTTGTTGACACACTATTAACTTCAGCATTATCTGTCCACATCCCCCCACCCCCCTTGCATCACAGACACGGACCTAGGGCTCTGAAGTGATGGATTTTCACTGTTGTGGTCCTGGCACTCCCTAACATACTTGGGAAGCACTGCAGTTTACTAGGCTATAGACCAGCGGTTCTCAACCTGTGGGTCGCGACCCCTTTGGGGGTCAAACGACCCTTTCATAGGGGTCTCCTAAGACCATCGGAAAACATACATAATTACATATTGTTTTTGTGATTAATCCCTATGCTTTTTTTATGTTCAATTTGTAACAATGAAATTGGGGGTCACCATAACATGAGGAACTGTATTAAAGGGTCGCGGCATTAGGAAGGTTGAGAACCACTGCTATAGAAGATGCCTGGATGGGATGTAATGACACCATCTGTGGTCACAGATCAGAATGAATATGGCTGTGACAGCTTGCTGAGCATCATGATTGAAAAGAGGGTGATGGTAGGCTTTACAAATATTTCTTACATAATAAGGTCAGAAGACCTAATAGCCTGATTTTTCTCCATATATATCTTAATCTGAACCACTTGTCTTAAAGATCTCTAAATCCTCTTGAGGGACTTGTTCTACGACATAGTGATACTATGAGATGAAATTTTTATGTAGAACATGGCTAACTTGGAATCTTCCCTTCACTCCCAGAAAAACTGGCTTTGAGGCACTATTGTTTTGTTTTACATTTTCAAGACAGTTTAGGTTGTCTAGGGAAAAAATAGATATTTGATAATCATTAAAATATTTGTTGCTACTTATAAAGCTAAAGTACAAGTTATCGGAAATGTCTTAGTTTTCCTGCTAATTCTATGGACATTCACAGACATTTTTTTTAGCAGCTCTCAGTTTATTCTAATAATCTTTTCTTACTAATGCATTTCCTCTTTCAGGCCTTCAGTGGTGGCTATTACAGAGGTGGGTTTGAACCCAAAATGACAAAACGAGAAGCAGCATTAATACTAGGTGTAAGGTAAAATAACTTCTAATAATTTTTATATTTTCTACAACTCTAGAGCTATCAATAAATGTAAGAAAAACCTTTGTTCATTAGGAAGGAGTTATTTGTATCATGTCTATTTTAACATCTAAACACTCCCTACAAAATTCCAATGAGACGCACATTGGCACATAAGCACTTTTTAATTCATTGAAACATAAATGTGCAACAGATAACAGTGCTCAGTGTTGTTCTCTATAAGTTTTTGTGGGGAAATTCTGCCTTCATTCCCACATTCTTAAACATTCTTCCCAACAAAAGGACTGTTGAAATGAATATTATCAAGCTCTATTAAATTTTTGAGAATTTTAATTTTTCTAAGGAATTGTTTACTTCCGATTCAAAATATTCAACTTGTGTGATAAGAGGTTCCTAAACAGAGTTTCACACTGTTGTGTTGACTTACTCTAGTTTTGCATCTTTAATTGCCCTTTATGTACAATTTTTTGTGATCCAGAAGTAGTCTGAAATACCACCTTTTCCTTTTTAAATTAGCCCTACTGCCAATAAAGGAAAAATAAGAGATGCTCACCGACGAATTATGCTTTTAAATCACCCAGACAAGGGTAAGTAGTCATTAAACTCTTCATATGCATGTTGTAGTGACTTTGTAATTGTTATTAATGGGATAATTTATATCTAATTCTTGTCCTATAATAAGGGAAGTGCCTAAATCTGTGTGTGAGCACTGTCTCCCAGGCTGGATCCATTTGTCTTACAAGAATGAATTCTGAGTGAAAAATTTACTTACACAATAATGAGTAGATATCTAATAACTACTAGAATTTGGAAGTAGTGATAAGCATTAACAATGTTTTGAGGATCTGCAATTGTGATAAAATTTGATTTCTAATAGTCAAATTCTCCTGGCATTTGGACTACATTCTTAAATATTCAATTTCAGTTAATGAGACCAAAAGTATGAATTTATTCCTTTAGACCTTTGAACTTGAGTTTACATAGTTAGAAACCTATAGAATGTATTTATCAGTTTCTGATACACTTCTAAGAAGCTTTAGCTGTGTTGAAGTAATTCCTTGGAATGCCAAAATATAGACCACAAAATCTACATTATAGTGCTCAACCCCTTTTATAAGGAGAGGCCTTTCATTAAAAGGTCTTTGAGTTAAAACATAGTTGCAATTTTTTGGTATCTGACTGCATAGCCTCTTTTATGAAATTTAGTTTGTATTAACTGGAGGGCTTCTGACTAAAGTCTAGGGTGGAGCCCATAAATTCACATTTCTACCAGTCTCATTGATGCTGATGCTGGTTGGTCTAAGGACCACACTTTGAGAATTACTCCTTCAGCAGATTAGTAGGAAAAAGACTGTATATAACATTGTAAAGGGACAATAACAGGAAAAGAAAAAATATGAAGGGCAAAAAAAGGATCTAAAGCAATGTGAGGCCTTTCCAACAAAGCTCAGAAGCCTCTGAGAATATCAAGGTTTTAAAATAACAGAGCACAATAAATTTCTGTTCATTTATGACTTGTAATCATCACTATAGGTAGGTAACTTACATTATTTCAAAGTTATGTAAGTCTATATAGGTTTTGTGAAATTCTATTCGTCATCAGTTTAAACTTCTTTAAAAGTTGCTGGTTTTGTGAAATCTCATTTCCCATTGGTCAGATATATTGCCATATATGTGGTTATCCAGTCGCAGTATCGTAATTATTTTTTGGAATGCTATTTCTGCTAATTGCACCTCTCAGATAAGCATAGGGATCCTTGAAATGAGAATAGCTTTTCACCAGTCAGAAACTGAGACTCGATCTAATATTTCTTCTTTTTCCCTATAGGAGGATCTCCTTATATAGCAGCCAAAATCAATGAAGCTAAAGATTTACTAGACGGTCAAGCCAAAAAATGAAGTAAATGTATGGTGAATTTTAAGTTGTTAGTCATGTATATGAAAACAGCTTTTTATAATAAATGTCCTGAAGCTACACATTCTAAAAATGATTTAGCACAAACTAAGTCAAAGCCTTGGTATAAGTTTATTATTTAAATTTGAAGATTCTAAATCAAATTATAGAATATTTGGAAATTAATGCTCAATAATTATGGATACATACCATTTGAATAGAAACATTGTTCTATCATTACTCATTTCGTAAATAATTTGGTATTTACTTCAAGGCACAGTGAACATGAAAGCCTGCTCTCAAGGAACCCCAATCTGATGAGACCCATACACTAGTAATTAAAATGCAATGTGATACATATTATGATGGAATTAGTACAGGCTGTTATAGTACGTTAGGAGGAGAGACTGTCAAGGTATAGAGAGCTGGTTCAGTTGCTTAAGACTGAATGTAAAAGTGAGGTTAGCCACAACTCTGACCTAAAAAAGTTGATGTCATGTATATCACAGGCAGAATTCAGATTTCATACATTAAAAACTTGAAAAAAGAGTATGTCGTTCCTAATCAAGAAAATATTTACAGTGTGTTCAGCTAACACCTTTAAAAAACTGACCATTTGTAAAAATAATTTTTATATAATCAAGTCTTGCATTTATGATCAAGCTTGAACACGATTAGCTAAACTGAGATGCTCTGATATCAAAATACTTAGCTTGGACTCTGAGAATT
>NW_005354464.1:884839-900015 GCF_000412655.1 Myotis brandtii | reverse complement strand
AGCCCAGCCTGTGCCCTCTCACAGTCCAGGACTCCTCACTTCTTACCGCCCACCTGCAGAGGAGGCAGGGAAAGGCTCCTGTCACTGCTGTTGTGCTCAGGTGAGCCATGAGCCCATCTTCTGGCTGAGCTGTGCTCCCCCTGTGAGAGCACAGTGACCACCAGGGGGCAGCTCCTGAATTGAGCATCTGCCCCCTGGTGGTCAGTGCACAGCATAGCGACCAGTCATTGCCTGTGCCCTCTCACAGTCCAGGACTCCTCACTTCTTACCGCCCACCTGCAGAGGAGGCAGGGAAAGGCTCCTGTCACTGCTGTTGTGCTCAGGTGAGCCATGAGCCCATCTTCTGGCTGAGCTGTGCTCCCCCTGGTGGTCAGTGCACAGCATAGCGACCAGTCATTCTGGTTGTTCCACCGTAATGGTCGCTTAGGCTTTTATTATATAGATGACATTTGAGGGCAAATGGCTTACTATTGGTCTAACACAGTGGTTCTCAACCTTCCTAATGCCGTGATCCTTTAATAGTTATTCCTGTTGTGGTGACTCCCAATTTCATTGTTACAAATTGAACATAATTAAAGCATAGGGATTAATCACAAAAACAATATGTAATTATATATGTGTTTTCTGATGGTCTTAGGCGACCCCTGTGAAAGGGTCGTTCGACCCCCAAAGGGGTCACATGCAACCCACAGATTGAGAACCACTGGTCTAACATATGTAAGAATCTTAACCAAAGGACTTATATAAAACACCCCAGGGAAATAGCTAGTCTGTGGTCTCTAGCAGTACCTATATTTAGCTTTAAGATGATAACGTATGCTAACTAGCATCTAAATTTTAAGTCATCTTAAAGTTCTTATTAATGGAGAACAAACTTTCAAGGTCAAAATAATGGAGGTAATATTTAGTGTTGGAATGTGTTTAGGGGCATTTCAAAGTTGGGGTATACCTGCTTTTGGTTTATTTTCCATCTTGTTTAAGCAATTATTTGTTATGTCTTAAGAGTATAATAAGGCAGGCATAGCTTTTTGTATAGGATAAATCTTTTGTTAATCTCAGAGGGAAGGGGTATGAAGGTATAGTTGTTATTTGTAGTAGCTATGTTCTAGAACAGGGGTGGGCAAACTTTTTGACTCGAGGGCCACAATGGGTTCTTAAACTGGACCGGAGGGCCGGAACAAAAGCATGGATGGAGTGTTTGTGTGAACTAACATAAATTCAAAGTAAACATCATTACATAAAAGGGTACGGTCTTTTTTATTCATTTCAAACGGGCCGTAGTTTGCCCAGGGCTGTTCTAGAAAGTCACTAAAAAGAATAAAACTGTACCTAGGGGAAATACTGGTTCCTATAAGCCTCTAGTCACATTTCAGTCAACCAGTTAATATAAAACCTTGTTTTATGTGTGTTTAAAGACACCTTATGTGATATATTGTTGATTTCTTAACATTTAACTCTCAGACAACACCACTCACGGTGGCACATCAGTTTTCTTGTGTTTGGGAACATTAGGCAGCACTTCCCTCATATTAAACAGGGAAATCTCCAATAAAAAGCACACAAAGATTGAAAAAAAAAGTAGGCACTAAATCATGAAAAGAATACTTGTGTACAGTATGAAAACAAAGCAGAGCATTGTATTTTTGTATATCAGGTGCTTCAAAATTTTCAACACTGCGTCCACAAATGACCAGGAAATGAGAATCAACTATATTTTGGATTGCTAACCCTTTATTTCAAACCTTTGGACTACTAAAAAAAAAAAGTTTCTAGGGCCAAGATCTTTAAAGAAGAGAGTATCAATTAAAACTTAAATGCAATTGTTTTAAAGACAAGTATAAAGTGTAATAATATGCCAACAGGCAATCAAGCATGAACTGTAAAAAGGAAAACTTCATATAGTAGGTATGCCTTTTGAGTAATGTAAATAGCATACCTGTTATAAGACAAGTATTAAGACAGGAACCACTTTAATACTAAGAAGCACAACAGCACATTTTTCTTTCATATCAATCAGCTTTGTTTCCTCTATACTTACCTTTATCAAGTAGAAGAATCCATATTTCATTGAAGGTTATTAGGCAAACCTACCTTTTTTCTTGGGGGAAAGGTGTCATCTATGTAGGGCTCTAGATCAGTGGTCACCAACCGGCGGTCCATGGACCACTAGTGGTCCGTGAGGTCTGAAAGGTTGGCAACCACTGGTTTAAGGAAAACCTTGGAGCAGCAGTCATCAACCAGTGGTCCACGGTCACCAACTGGTGATCCATTAAGTCCGAAAGGTTGCGGACTACTGCTCTAGATCATAATGGGTAACTGATGCAAGTATGATCTGTATCTTTTTTTTAAAAAATATATTTTATAGATTTTTTTTTACAGAGGAAGGGAGAGGGATAGAGTTAGAAACATCGATTCAGCTGCCTCCTGCACACTCCCTACTGGGGATGTGCCCGCAACCCAGGCACATGCCCTTGACCAGAATCGAACCTGGGACCCGTCAGTCCGCAGGCTGATGCTCTATCCACTGAGCCAAACCAGTTAGGGCTGATCTGTATCTTTTTAATGGTGTTTTCTTACAAAAATTTGATGTGAAATGTTAATATTAGCTACTTACAATGAGCCAGCATTTTCCCAGTACAGTAAATGTCCTCACCTAGAGTTCTCGAGAAGTTCCCCAACTTTTAAGTGAAATAATGTATCACAAAACTAATTTTACCATAGGCTATTGATATAAACAAGAGTTGAGTTCCTGTCGCATCTCATCACTGTAACATTAAATGAAACATTAAGGACCTACTGTACCTCAAAAGTACTTATTTAGTACATGTTACAAGGAAAGTGAAGTTTAGTGAGGTTAAGTAACTTGCCCCAAGCAACATAAGTGAAAAGGCCGATTTTTCTCAAACCCAAAGTTCCATACTGTTAACCCCAGCAGTGTGGTACCTTTCACAAATCTGATAACCCAGATGTTTTCCTTGGTAGTACAGAGGTACTCGTCATTACATATCTAGTTTGGGGCCTTTTTGAAAGATGGTATTAAGGGGAGAAAGGAATAGTTAGTTGAATCCAACAGTAACAGAATAAGAGGTGCAGGGTTCGAATCAAACTTCCGCAATAATAGGCAACTTTGTCAAGCCATCTGTGTGCTTAGGGCTCTGCTTCCTCATCTGTTATGAGGAAAATAATGGCCAACTTGAAAAGTATTATGATCCCTCCACATTTTATGGATAGGGAAAAAGCCAGAGCAAATATTTGAGGTAACAAAGCTAGCAAACTATAAGCAAGCCCTGGTAACTTCTCTAATTTATTGTGTTCATTAATAATTTGGTTCTCAATAGATATTTTAGGGGGGAATTCCCACCCATAGCCTTACCTAGATCTGGCATATTGGAGGTTCAATTTCCCTACCTAGATCCTTCATTTGCCTTCACTGGGCCTCTGCATTGACATTAGATGACCCCTACATTACACTTTATAAAAACTGGTGATGAAAGTGGGCTGTAATGAGTGGTCCTCAAAATAAATCTTCCCCTCTCTCAGAATTTCAAGCAAATTCTTTGCCTTCCAAGTATTTTCCTATGGGAGCATTTTAAGAAAAATAGTTTAGTTATTCCAGAAGACTCAAACCATTCAACAATTGAGAACTTCCATGAAAATACTTATATTCCACCTATTTTCATGTAACATTATTTAGAATGCTAGTTTTTTGGTTATATAAAAAACCCTGAATTGAGGGTAACCTTGAGTACCAGGAAACTTAAATGACCATTATAAGTTGGTCTGTGTTATTGACACTGTTCAGAGTGCTATATATCTGCTTGGAGCCAACTGTTGCCTGAGTAACAG
This sequence comes from Myotis brandtii, assembly GCF_000412655.1. Lineage (NCBI taxonomy): Eukaryota > Metazoa > Chordata > Mammalia > Chiroptera > Vespertilionidae > Myotis > Myotis brandtii. The sequence continues at coordinate 896,169 of NW_005354464.1, read as the reverse complement.
CTTATAGAAAGAGCTTCTATTCTGTGTTACTTATTATTCCTCACCCAATGAAGACATAGTCTGGTGTTAAGGTATAATCTGGAACATGTTAACACTTGCTGTTACCTTAGTGGTGTCAATTAATGGAATTTCAAATATAATACTTATGCGACATTTTTCTTAACCTGAAAACAGCAAGTTGAAAAATGGAGTTCAAAGAAGTTGAGGCATAAGCTCCAGGTCATAATTAAGTATAAAATGATTTAACCAGAAAAACTATAGAAAAATTTTTGTAATAAAGTCTCTAAAGTAGAAAATAGTTGCATTTGACAATAAAATAACAAGGGTATAAAACATTCAGAAAATATCCCTGTGATTTCACCCCCGCAAAAAAAATCCTTTCAATCCCTAAAACACAAATACTGGAACTTCAAGACTGGGAATGTCAGTGAAAAATAATTTTGACCTTGCTTTTGATATCCTTTAGACTGCATAACAGCATAGTTGGAAATGTCTGGGATGGACACATATATAAAACACCATTTTAATTTGCCATACTCTTGTTGAGAGTACTTGGGAAATGGTTAAGTGTCACACATATGAATAAACTCAAGTTACATTAATATTGCAAAGACCCTTAGGAGATTAAGTAGTCCAGCCCTCTAAAATGAAATACAGAAAAAGTTAGAAGACAGTAAATTCCATTCTGTACTTACATACACAACATCTTTTCAGACTCTGAAAGAAATAGATAAGCAAATTGACTGACATAATTTCTCTTATAAAAGCTGCATTATAATTTATCCAGGTGCATCATTATGCACATTTTTGCATCATTATGCACCATATTTTGTTACTTGAAATAGTAACGCAGATGAATCGGACTATGAAGTGTTCCACTAATAAACCCTTTCTAAAAACAAAATACGTATTTCCTTATAAGGTTATATGTACCACCATCATCCAGTAATTTGGGGTTTTGATTAGACTACTATTGATTAAATTTCTAGAGTAAACGATTATACTTAAGCACTTGTCAAAAGTTTAGGTTTATCATGGATTATAAGTTACTATGCATTCAAGCGCACATCCTAATAAAGAATTAAAATTTTAAAATAAGGGTCAACAAATGCCAGATAAACTTATAAAAGGGTTCAGAGAATCCAAACCATAATAATAAAGATAGGAAGACTGAATGGAACTTTACAATATCCTTTTTTTTGGCCTTTAATAATTTTGCCAAACCTATAGGTAACCAGTTTACGTTCCTAGAGGTCTAGAAAAATTAAAGTGTAAAAGTAACTTTCCTTTACCGCATTTCCATAAATCACCAGTCATCTGACATAGGACTTAGTGCATTATGGCCAGTTTTCTATTCATCTGTCCTTAGACTGAGCTCATTGTAGATACAGCCAATGAGAATGGTATCTTTTAACCTCAAAAAAACTGTAAATCTATTTACAGAGGACACAAATGGTATTATTTCCTAATCTAACTGCAACATTCAGTTAACATGCCAACTTTGCAAAAGACCCTTCTTCGGTTAAACACTAGACTCTTGGCTATAAAAATACCAGACATAAAGGTGATGGATTCCAGCCAAAAGAATGGCTGAAATAGAGAACCATAATAAGAGTAAACCACCAGCTACTTTTGCCTCCTTTACTAGCCTAGCGTTTCCCTGTTCTTTGTGCTTGCATATATATACCTGTACTTTCTTTTTTAAAAATTACATGTAAACAACCTCCCTTGGCCTTATCCTAAGCAATGTCTCAGGTAAGTTTCCATAAAGTCACCAGCAGTTTGATGTGCTATTTCCCTTAACTTCACATTAAAAAAGGTAATGTCAAACCCAAGAATCCTAGGCTTTCCAAGGTTTCGGGAAAAGCAGACCATTTTTGCCTCCACATAATGAAGCTCCCACTTCATGATTTAGTTCCTATTTCACGTGTGCTGGCACAGTATTTGAGCTGCACAAGGCCTTTAGAATAGTGTCTTGCTTGAGTATCTGTTTAATGTGCACAGTTAAGTTCTCCCATAGCAACCAACATCTACTTATAATAGCCTAAAAAGATGCACCCCTCTCAAAATAAGTTTGGAATGCTATCTGAACCGACAGTGGTTCTCTTTGGGGAGTGGGCTTTTCATTTCTGAACGTGAGCATGTACTATTTACCCCTCGAAAAGCTTATCAGGATTCTTCAACACATATTTTTAAAGGACAAAACATTGGGTTTAGTCACTTATAATGAAATCTTATTGCCTATTTCCTTGAATATGGTTGTCAGTTCTACACTAAAGCACTGCTTGGGCTAGCTATACCCTTCTTAAGGTGGTCTCATCTTTCTTCCTTTCCCATGGAAACAATCTTTATGGAAGGACTTTAGTGAATCTGTTCTATGTGAAAGAAAATGAAAAATCTTTTTTTTCTTATACCACATTCACCAACTTGGGGATTAATGAACATATTTCTCATAACTCGTAGTTAATCTGTAAACCTATTAGTGAAGAGGACTAAGAATAAAAAGGCCAACAATTTTACTTGTTTCTAACATTGATGGATAAATATACATTGGTGGGTAGTAAAAACCAGGATGTGAAATTACTTCATATTGCTATTTAACGTGCAAGGACTGGCTATACACAACACACCTTACCAGTACTTTAAAAAATCTGTTAGGGCTTTATAAGAGAGCATTTAATAACATCACATCTTATCCTCAACAATAGGTTTAAGTGCTAGGGTTATGCGCACTAACCTGGCAATTACCACAATTTTAACTATACCCTGAATTCTCCTTCAATACTTATAAACTTAAAGTACATTTTTATGTACATAAAAAATTAACACAAGTTATGCACATAAAAACAAGACACCAAATGACAAAAAGGGCTTTCTTGCTCAGTGATCTACATAATATTGTGGAGTTAAACTTTCCCATAAATCCACAATTGTTGTATGTGACCTCACAATTAGCTTCGTAAATTGTTACTTTTTGCAACACACTTGGTGTGAAAGTCTTCATCTTCCTAAATTATCTGGCTAAAATATATATATAAAAAAAATACAATAATTTGTATGAGAATCTTCAAGACTATTTCCATGAGAATCAAAAAGCAAACCAGTGGCTTATTCCATATTTTAAAATTGTTCATACTTCTTTATAAAAATAATCAAAGGCAAAAAATTCTAGATTTTACCCCACTGCCCTCCAAATTTGTCTTTGATTACAATTTTATGTTCCAAAGATTTTTCCTAAATCAAATGTATGATCAATTCCCTAAGCCATTCTATTCTAACAGATTAAATTTTAATTGCTAAGATTTCAGGATTCATCACAAAATGATTAACTGACCAATTAATAGTTTGATATTATTTATGAGCAAGTATAAATGCTTTTTAAAAAGCAATCAGGATACTATTCTAGGCCTCTAAGTAGCTCCAACTACTTTGCAACAGTGGGTATAAAAAGTAGAAAGTTAAAAATCAGCAAATGGAAGATCAAAGTTTATTTACTACCTGCATACAAAAACATATTGCACATCAAACAACCAAAATTAAAAAAAAAAAAAAGAAAAAGGGGAAAAAAGAAAAAAATTAAGAAAAGGAAAAGATACTCTACTGGACTAACATGTAGTTTATACAGAATAAACCTTCTGGAAAGTGATCTTTTCAGTAGTTCAGGTTATGTCTGAATGGACATGACTAATTCAGCTTAGTGTTTTAACTAAAGCTATGTTTGATTTTTAAATACTGTACACTTTAATAAATAAACCAAACAAAGCCTCAATATAGAACAGTCACTGCCAATATCACCCAGTGTCCCTGCAGTTGAGAGTTTAACAAATGTATTCCAGTGGTCTGCAGATTTTCCTCTACATACAGCATTTTAAAAACACATCAAAACAGACCAGTTTCCAGACTAAACTAATGAAGAAATTACAATTCAGTGCAAAATATTTTAGACTGCATTTCAACTCTAGTTTTCCTCAGGTGAAGAAGTGGTTGCATATTATTAAAAATGTAACAAAAGCAGCTAATGCTTTCATAAAGAGTATTATGTCAGGGATCCCACCCCACCAACCTCCCCCCATCTCTGCCATATTTTGAAAACAAAATAACATTTCCTATAGCCAGCAACTTTTTTTAATGTTACATATACTATTCTCAAGGCACATCTGATGATATATTTTATAACACAGTAGGTGTCAAAGTATGTTTAACATATGATTTCTTCAGGATCCCTCCCCTTTCTGAATTCCAAATGGAGGAACTGAAAGTGCGATGTAAAGACTGGCGATCCATATTCTATCTTTGGCAAGCTGTACAAGCACTATTGTAAAATGTAATGTAAAAGAACTGTAAACTAGGAACTTCTTCAGTTTATGAAACACCATTCAGGACTGCTGCTTCTTGAGTGTTTTCTTCTTTTAAGGTATTAATCTTTTCTTCTCCTGGAGTACGCTGTAGCTTAGAAATTTCATCGCCAGAAGCACTAGTTGGGCCATTTATTGCCTTTTCTGAAGGACCATGCTCTTCAATCACATCTTTTGCCTGCCAAAGGGAGACAACTTTTTCAACTTCTTTATAAATAAAATCTATAGCTGAGGAGGAAAATAACTACATAAACAATAATTAGCTACTAAGTAATTTTAGTTTGATACAATGGATTAAGTCATTCAAATATTCTTAAAGTTCAAAATAAATACCAGTATACTCTACCTCTCTGGGTATTTCAATTCTTTGTTTCTAGTACTACCTAGAGGTACCTGATTACTGAATAGTATGTACTTGATTACTGAAAATTTGAACCTAATTTTATTTTAACCAGTTGAAAGCTCACCATGTAAAAGATATAGTTAATACCCTAAGTAAATCAAATAATCGCCTACTTTACTCACCTTTTTAAAAACTCAGTTACATATAAATCCTTTAAAGCATTAAAAGAATTGAAACTTAAAGGTCTAGATCCATCACTGAGAAGAGGTATGTAGCCTATTGCTCCCCAAATTAAGCAATAATCTTTATGCCCAATATCTTTGGGCAGACTGAGCTTTACAAATGCTATTTAGAGTTCTAACGGAAAAGTATTTCAGGCTCAAGCATGCATTTCTATCTTCAGTTACCTGGGGCCAACAACAAACTCACTAGTAGTCTTTAACTAAAATAGTATTTGTTTAGCTGGGGGGAAACAAGCGATCATACAGAAAGTTAAGTAAAAATAAAGCTAAACCATACAAAAAAAAAAAAAAAAAAAAAAAAAGGCAACAAAACCTACATTTTAAATTCTCCTTACCATTTCTTTCTTGTTTTTAGCCAAAGTTTCCCTTGGGAGGTTTCTTTGTCTGCTCTGAGACTCAGCTCTAGAAATATAATCTGCAACTGTGACTGTTAAAGATGAGAAAAAAATTACAGGTGTTGAAAGATATGTCTAAAGTTTATTTATGGATAAAGAGTAATTTTACTTTTAAAATGAACTAATGGTGGGTTACCCAATTTTAAATTTTTCTTAAGCTGGGTAACACCTCCAACCAAAAACAGCTTGAAAAATGTGCCTGCAACTTAGCAATAACATTAAAAAGTTTTAAGCTGGAGATCGAGGAAGCCTAGATTAACGTCCTCTTTCACAGGAATCCAGCCATTTGCTTCTGGTTGAGTGTACGGCTGTGGCATAAGTTTGATACAGAAATCCACAACCAAGAATAGGAAAGGCAGCATTCTAAGCCCAGACAATATTTGGGGGGGAAAAATGGGGCAAGTTTGGTATAAATCATGGGGTGGTGTACTTCAATTTGAAAATTTCAGCAAAGATGTAAAAAGTTACTCAAATATTAGCTCTGTTATTTTTTTAAGAAACACAAGTAAGAAATCCAAGTGTTTTCTTAAGCTGGGTAACACCTCCAACCAAAAACAGCTTGAAAAATGTGCCTGCAACTTAGCAATAACATTAAAAAGTTTTAAGCTGGAGATCGAGGAAGCCTAGATTAACGTCCTCTTTCACAGGAATCCAGCCATTTGCTTCTGGTTGAGTGTACGGCTGTGGCATAAGTTTGATACAGAAATCCACAACCAAGAATAGGAAAGGCAGCATTCTAAGCCCAGACAATATTTGGGGGGGAAAAATGGGGCAAGTTTGGTATAAATCATGGGGTGGTGTACTTCAATTTGAAAATTTCAGCAAAGATGTAAAAAGTTACTCAAAATTAGCTCTGTTATTTTTTTTAAGAAACACAAGTAAGAAATCCAAGTGTGGTATTTTATGGTTCCTTTTAAACATTCCACACTAGAAACCATTCTGAGTGATCGACAATAAAAAACTACAAGCAAACTAAAGATGACAGAAAGCCACCCTAAAAATGTAAACATTGATCATGGTAAGAGAAAGGCCACCGTGAATTTAACTAACCACTCCCTCCTCACTTAGCCAATCTTTCAATGTTTTGAGGGACTGATTGAGGTGTGCATGTGTGTTTGCAAGTAGGTGGATGGCAGTAGTGATCTAGGGAAAAGATTAATCCGACCTAACGTCTTACTTACTGCCAACCCAGTGCCACAAATGACCTCTTGTCTACAGGTACTCTGGGCTAGTCCAACTTTATGCCTCAATCCTCTCTCTCTGAAGGCTTGCAACTTAGAATTCACATATTTGAAGAAATAACAAAAGAATCATTCTCTTTCTTTGGATGAATTATTGTCTATCAGAAACTGGTGAAGAAAAATCCCTGATTATGTGAAATATAGTGTATTTTAAATTATGGGAGCAAATTATGGGAGTAAAGAATGAAAATTCAAGTAAATGTCTAATTAGTCACTAGATAGGAGGAGAATTGGTTCATCGGGTTCAGATTTTTATAAAAATAAATCATTTTGATGTAATATAAAACTGCATTTATTTACAATTCATTTTTTCTTAATCATAAACTGACATACTAATACTTTTATAAGATCCAAGAACTGTCTATAAGTATTAGATGAATTTTCTAAAAGCTCAAAAAACAATGTAATTCAGAAATAATACATATCATTTATTAGAAATATCACTAAAGATGTTTCTTGTCTAACACTGCTTCTTTTCTTCCAAATTAGAAGAAACTGAGTGTGTTCATTTTGGAGCTTTAAAAATCATTTAAATTCACTGTTAATGAATTATAAATACATTTAACAATGGTTTCCAAAATTGGGGAGGGGGTTACTATCAAATCCACTTCATTGTTATGTCTACGTACCTGGTGATAAAACCATTCTAGGAATTATTCTAATTTGGGAAGCACCTTAATAATTAAATCCATTATGTTTCTGTAATTCAGTCCTCAGTGATACCTGAAGAACTCATCTACCTGGAAACCCTGACAATTATGTACAGACATAGAGTAATATACTTTAATATAGTTTACCAATTAAATTAAAAGGCACTTAGTTGGAAAGGTAAAAACTTACCAGTGCCCCTCCTTTCCCATAAGGGGAGGTAAAACCAAAACAAATTCAGTTGATTAATAAAAACAAAACCCCTATCTATAGCCAGTCTTTAAAATACCAGCCACTTAAAAGTTCAATACAGATGAATACATATTTAAAATATCTAGGGGAAAAAAACAAGCAATTTGTGCAACATAATTTGGACTCTAGAATTTCCTCTTAGGTTAGAGGTCCAAGTTAATCAACTGGACACCACTGTACTGTCACATTCTTAGTAAAGAATATTCATTGTTTAATTTACATTAAGAACAGGAAATTTTAAGCAAATAGAACAAATTAAATAACTGTGTATTTAAAAGAATGTTGATATTCTTTAGATAGAGGCTGCCTTCCTAGAACTGCTGCAGAGGCAATGAGAGTATGTGTGCTTGTTCTATCTTATTTTGAGTTTTGGATTTGTTTTTTTAGGGGGGATTGAGGAGGGAGTAGGGCAGGAATAGGCTAGGGAAGGCAAAGAATTCTAAAGATGAAAAGCAATTTCCAAAAGAACAGAGTAAAATAGGAATAAATTGCGATATGGAACACAAGTTATTAAAAATTCCAAATTACTCAAATTTCAATTAATACAATGCAGAAATCTCTGCCTCTTCGTTGACAAAACCACTACATTATTCCTTTTATGTCCATTGACTTAGTAATAAATCACCATCCATTTAGTTAATAAATTACATTGTAATTTATCCTATAAGCGCCCAGCTTGAACTTTCTTATTTATAAAGTATGGCCAGATACTATATTCACTGCTGTGCCAGCTTAAAAAAATGAAATATGATCTCTTGATCTAAAATATATCTCTAACACTAAAGACAGTGGGTAAAGAAGAGAGGGGAAAACAAATATTTTCTGGAAACTTTCTATATTTGACAATATTTAATTCCTTTTAGTTTTACAAATATCTTTAAAGCATGAGTTTTTTTTCAAGAATGGGAACTAATAGCCTTTAATGGGTTTTCCCAAATATCTCTATAACCACCTAACTTAAAATTCTAGATAATGGAATTTACATTCCTTAGTTGGGGAAAACACATGAAAGAATTTGCTCTGGAAAGAATGCAAAATTGATTAGCTTAAAAGGGGTTTATTTGTGAATATACATGTGATTTTCTTACACAGGAAATGGAATTATGTTCAAAATAATATAGACACAACCAACAAGTTTTCTTTCAAGTTACTAAAAACATGACTACTTAAAAATTAACATTCTAAAGCTAATAAGTAAGTACTATTAATTTGAATAGTTAGTAGGTGTAGGGAAAAAACATCACACTACAATAAACAAAAACATAGCATGCATTCCTCTTATTAGAAAAAAAACATTTTCAAGTATTTTTCTCATTTGTACTTTTTTTTTTTTTAAATGTGGGTATTATAAAATTCCCACAAAAATGAGGTGCTAAATACAGATAGAGTAAGCAGGCACCATGCAAAAGCTCTCCAGTTTTGCCAATCAACCTCAATCACAATCTAACAACATAGTCCCCTGGGATGGCAGACCCCAGTTCAAGTGTGAAGAATCTGCCAAGTGAACAAAATAATGGCCTTCTCAACAGTATTTCCATGAAAAAAATTTGAGTAATATTAGTTCAATTAGACAGGTTACTAAACATTTACGGTGTCAAGGAAGAATGCATTTTCTTAAGAGTAGTAGTCTTATTAGTTGAGTAAACAATTTATGCAATGCACATCTTGAATGTATATGCACACATGTGTATATGTAAGTATAATTTATTTAGAAAGCAGACACATGACATTTTTTTTCCATGCTTATGACCTGGTGTTGTCAACAGGTCCACTCAAGTTACCTGGCTGTCTATCTTCTGCCTGACCCCTGAAACGACGCCTGCGGCTACGATTGCGTCGCTGGGGTTTTTTTTCACTATCATCTGTAATTGCAAAATTTACCATGAACTATTCTGATAAAAACAAAACAAGACAAAAACTTTGTTCCTTCAAAGATTCAAGGAAAGGGAAAGAGAAACTTTCAGTTAAATAGGGAAGAAAAAACACATAAATTACTGACAGGAAAATCACTTCCGTAGTTTTAAGCATTCCAAATAGATTTACAAAATGGAATTATCATCTGGAAATTAAGAGGGTTTTAACTCTTAATTAAACAAACTTTATGATTTAATTTTTACAATGCCATCATTCAGGGAGATAAAGTTTTCCTCTCCAATACAGTTTATTTATTAACCAAAGTTAATGACAGTTTAGCCCTTTGCAAATTAATGCCATTTTCATTAGTATTATTTATAATAATTTTTAAAGAGGTAAGCTGAAAGCCCGATTTTGGTTTAGGTACAATAAGAGTATTAAGTGCCTTGCAGTTCGTATATTTGTGTTATGCAATGGCATCAAAGGGCACTTTAATAAACCCTCTCAGTTTCAAATAATTTGACTATACAAATCTGAAAACTGGATATTTAAGACAGATACAAAGCTATCTTTGTTTGAAGCAAGCACTAAAAAATCCAATTTTCAAATTGCATATTTTTGGGTTTTTGTTTATGTGAAAAAAGCATAATACATTAACAGTATTATACAATATATATCTTTTCCCTAAGTGCTTACATACCTAGCCCATTTTCATTAACTGAAGCTGTATCAGATTCAGTCATTCCATCCATCAGAACAGCATCTTCATCAGTCCTTCGTCTACGAGACCGCCTACGACGGTTAGTACTGTGATGAGATTCGCTGGCATCAGTGTCTGCAGTCTGATCTGATTCTGTATTATCAAGTAAGCTGTATGGATTGCTGTCTGGATCTTTGAGCACTATATGCATGTCAGAGGCAAGAAATATTTGTTTAAGAGAGCTGCAGTTAATAGGAATGTTTTCATCTATATTAAGCTGTATTAATTAATAATTAAGAAACTTGAATTTTGCCCCAATAAAATATATTCTGTCTTCAAATGTTTTCTTTATCACTATTTTACCTGGAAAGTAGTAAAGATGAAAAAACTTGAAATGGCAATGAAAAATTAAAGCAAAAGATGAGCAGACACCTCAGCTTCCTACTGTTTCACTTTGACTTGTTTTGAAAATGTTAGGATATATATAGCACATTATACATGCTATTTCTGACATTCACATTCCTAGCTAAACCTGACCAGAGGTTAGAAAAATAAAATTAAGGAGAAATAAATATCCAGCTAATGTGAATTAATTTGAACATAGAGCTTTTGTCACCTTTATTGAGCTAAAGGTGACTGTTGCTTCTTTTTGCTAATATTAATGGACTATTTCCAAATAATACTCAACACCTGCACTCCACGACTTATCAGTTACTATAAACTGAAGCAATCAAAACAAGTCTACACACACACACAAAGGAAAAAAACAACTACAAAAGTTGAAATTCTAACTGATTATAGCAAAATGTGGAAATGAGTGTTGACTAGTACTCCCATCTCTAGAAACAAAAAGTGAAGGTGGGATAAGGTGGGGTGAAGGTGGGAAAAGAAAAGTTTTAAGATACAATTTGTAAGAAAAAAATACCCATCTTACCTATGTGCATTTATTGCCTCCACCAATCAAATTATAGAAGAAATTCACCTAATCACGACTTTTCATTTCTAAGTTTCCATTGGTAACAGCTAGCAAGCTAGCATCTTTGCAAAAGACACTAAGTTTATCCATTAATCATGAACACTAAGTACATTTATTTATAATTCAGCATATTATATTATAAACCTTGGTAATAGTGAACAATGTACTAAAATATAAAAACTATTTATCTGAAAGCCTATAAACTAAATTTTAGGGATTAAAGAGTTTCACTGGAACTAGAGAGTACCTTTTAAAAAGTTCCTAAATTTTGTTACTTGTTCCAGTTTTTTCTAACTTGTAAGCACACCTGGTATATATTTAATT
>NW_005354464.1:861471-884806 GCF_000412655.1 Myotis brandtii | reverse complement strand
TATATGTTTTATAACATTTAAAATACTATATAAACTTTCATAGGGCACTGTATAACATTAAGAGTGGTTTTCTGAAAGTGGTTTACAATACGTTATGGTTATTTCCCTGATATAATCTAGTCCAAGTATCCCTGACAATTCTCCCCCCAGCCCTATTATGCTAAGCAAAAACATTCTGGCAACTCTACAACTCCACTGAAGTTATAGCATTTAAAATCTTCAAAAACACATGAGTAAAAAGTTGCCTGCACACCTCAAATCTCAGTCTTCTAAACACTTCTCTTTACAACTCAATTCCTCAAACAGTAAAATAATAAAAAAAAATATTTTAAGTTGAAAACACAATTTTTTCCTGTTCCCAAAGTAGTACACAGTGTAGCAAAAAATGCTTTTCAGTTACTTTTCAATATTAAGTACACAAAGGAATTTAGATCTTTCTGACCATATGAATTATCTGGGTCTGTGTGGCCAACAAATACGTAAACTCAAAAATTTTAGAGAGAAAAAACACTCTAATTACATAAGCCCCTCAAAATTGAAGGGATAAACACATATTTTTCTGACCCAAATATTCTAGTTAACCTTCACTGATAAAACACTCTACAGGGCTTTTCCTTACACTGTTATGTTGTATTATTTTCTTCAGTGAGTACCAAGACAAACTTCCAAAAATCAGTGGCCTCAGAAAATAAACTAATTTGTATAAAGTCACAATGTTTACAAAAAAATGATGCTGACATAGTATATAAAAGACTACCAGAACTGATGGAGGATTTGCCACCACGTGGTCCACCACGACCTCGACCCCCTGAGACACTTCGGCCTCTTCCTCCTGGGCGTCTCCTACTGTCACGTTGATGTCGGCTCTCTCGATCGTCTTCTCCTGCCAATGACCAATCACTCAGCTCGTCTTTACGCTCAGATTCTGTTTCAGAGGGGTTAGACAGCTCAGAGTTTGTACCTTGGGAAAGAAGAGAACATAAGCCAATTTTTTATAGGAATGAAAAAAAATTAAAAGTTTCCTGCAAACCATTGTTTAAATAACTGCTATTTGGCTGCTTCAAAAACACTAAATCAAAACACTGATTTCAAAATTTCTTAATAAAGAAATGTTAATATTATACTAATAATATAGTATCTACTCTTCAGATAGTTAAAACCTGAATTGTTTTACAGCCAACAGAATAGAGTATTACAGAAAACATATAAAACATTACATATACAAATATAAAAATGCACTAAATGGGAAAATATTTTTAAAATTTTGCCCATTTTTAGGTTTAATATCAAATTAGTATAGTAAATATAACTGCTATCCAATATTTAAAAGCAACTTCAATTATATTTAGAAAAATAAAGTTATGTAGTGTATTTTACCATTTTTTCACATTTTAATATCTCTGAAATCAGGATGTTTCTGATAACTAATGGTCTCTTATAAACTGGAAGTGTATTTTTAGTGGCTGTACATAAAACAGCTATGTTTTATGAGCAAGTTTCTTAAATTAGAATACAGTATTTGAAATTACTGAACAAATTTTAAGGGGGTTATTCTGAGGAAAGACAACTTCAAATCAACAACAGATCCATGAGACAAAAATTCAGCCTGACTTTAAAAGTTTAGACCATTTCTGACTTTCAAATGACCTCTTTCAGTGATAGCGAACCTATGACACGCGTGTCAGAGGTGACACGCGAACTCATTTTTTTTGGTTGATTTTTATTTTTTAAATGGCGTTTAAATATATAAAATAAATATCAAAAATATACATCTTTGTTTTACTATGGTTGCAAATATCAAAAAATTTCTCTATGTGACACAGCACCAGAGTTAAGTTAGGGTTTTTCAAAATGCTGACACGCCAAGCTCAAAAGGTTCGCCATCACTGACCTATTTTAATAATGACCCTTTAAAAATTTAAATATCGCAAATACTCTATGCCTTACAATATCATCATTATATTAGATTTATGTAACCCAATCACTATCACACTCATTTCCACTTCTATTCTTAGGTAGTTCTGAGGTGTCTCTTCCACCTTTTCCTTTTATCATATAACCAAACATTTTTTTCAAAGCCCAGTTCAATTTCTAGGTTCAGACCAATTTGAATGAAAACAGACCTCTCTTCTTCTCTTATTTTCTTAGAAGCATTTATACCTGTCATGCAGTGTTGCCGAATGTTTTCTATTTTTATCCCTTTTGGATCTACTTCTCACTTGGTCTATGATAAATGTAAAGGGTGCAGCTCTGTCTCATACCTTTAACTGCTCCCAGACACCTACCAATGAACATAACCATTTTCTGTTGAGTAAACTTGCTGCATGATTTTGAAGTTCCTTTGCTAAAACTCCCAAATAAGAGTGATTCCATACTAAACTATAAGTTCCCTACATTTAAATGCCAATGTCACTTGATAAAAGCAAAACACAAGAGCTCTTCAGATACAAAACTTAAAAGGACTAAGTATAGGAAATAAAATGTGAAGTTTAACAAGTGAAGGAGCCTACCAACTTCCTTTCTCCTTGAATTCCCACTTATTTATCATTTCATGAATAGTGAAGAAAACCTTTGGAATGTATAAGAACTTCTGAACTTACAAACTTTTTAAAAAGCTTTAAAATTAACTCATAAAAGTGATTCAATTTTTAATGACTCCAACAAATTAAAAGACTGGTTTTTAACAGAATTTTAAATCAGATTTTCCCCTTTCTAAAGTCACCCCTTTTCAATGATTGTGTATGCTAACTTAATAGTTAGAGTACATTTTATCAAATCCACATGCCACCCATTCATCCTAAGACATACTTTTGTGTGCCATTAAAATACTGCCAATGAAAGTTATAAGACATCATCCATTATAAGACATACCAACTTCAGGGATGTTCTAGAGAAAATGTTTCTTATAGTTTATATGTATTATCTCCTTAAAAAATCCTTCTGATATTAAGTGGACAAGATCTATAACCAAATTCAAATGACTTTCTCTCAAGCCCAAGTTCCATGGTTATTTAAAAAATATATAATGTTACACCGTCTGTAAAGATTCAGAGGTAAGAGTGCCATCTACTGAACAATTGGCAGAGCTTTCTTCAGTCCCAATGATATTCCTCTACCTTTCTCAGGTAAATTTATTATCTACTCTCAACAAAAGCATTTTGCCAAAAAGTGATCGCTCATCTATAATCTGACTTGACTTCCCACAGAGGCCTATAATCCTCATCATCCAAAAAGTCAAATGTGATTATTTATACTATTAATTTGTAAACCTCTGAAATCATTCAGTATATACTTAATTTCTATTTAATTACTGCTTTTCTTTTGTATTAAATGTATTTTCAGGAATATAATAAGTCCATAATTCTCAGCCCTTCACATGCTAAATAGTTTTACTTTATTGGAATTTGTTTCTCATGTTTCAATATAGGGTTAATTTTAAAAGTTAAAAAACGAAGATATGAAAGGGAAGGGAAAATTAATCTTTCAACTCTACGACAAATAAAAAATAGTACAAATTTAACATAACTGGCAACATTAAATGATTGATTCTTCAGTCAAACATGACATGAAATTTGGATATGTAACCTGCACACTCTAAGCTTTCATATATTCATATTTTCCCTAAATGCCTTTTATTTTAGGGATTATAAGATAGTATTTTCAAGGCAGTTAGAATGAGCATAGGGGAGTAGAGAAGTAAAGAGAAAGGAAAGAATAAAGGAAAAAAATAACCAGGTCACTGCTAAGATCCAAGTCCAAATGTAGAAAATTGGAAAACTCCACAAAGCTGAAGAAGAATAAGTGAGAATTTAGGATTAGAGAATTACTGACCAGCACAATCCATTGGCCCCTTGCTATATGGGTTAGGCCCCATCCTCAGAGTAAAATAAATACATTTTACAAAAATGTTAATTAGGTTCTAATTTTTAAAGCCCTCACTTTAGTGAAATGCTGTATTTCATAAAATAATTCCAGAGATATTAATACTCAGAACTGCTGAATGAGCCAATAAAGTATATTTTAAAAGCTAGTATATATTTGCTATATGCAATTTTGGCACAGTGGTTAGAATATTTCTCCTTTTTACTTTCCCCAGAGGGTAAGCAAAAATGATTCCTAGTAGTATAGCCAGCATTATTAGACTTTTATTGGAAAATGTATACAACTGTACAGGGGAAATATTTGGAAAACAAGTTTCATATCTATTTAATAATAAATATGATAATGAACCATCAACGTAACAAAAACATGTTTTATTTCATTACACAGCTGTAATTGCATAGCTTTTATTGTCATTAACATAAAGTGTGCCATCACTATTACTAAGACGTATACCTCAGAACTTATCTACTGCCCTCAAAGGGAAAATAAGGTAAAAAACTAACTAAATAATATTAAGCAAAATGTATTGGTGAACCTAAACTAGAACTAGTAAAAAAAAAAAAAAAAAAGTTTTTACCATAACCGGAGGTGTAATTAGGGCCCCGACGACCTCTGCCTCTTCCACTATAAGACCTAGAACCTTGTACAGAAGAGACGGTACTTTCATCAGTGGCATATCCTTTCTCTTTTTCAGGCCCTCTGGTGGAAGAAGGTCTGAAACCCATACCAATCTGTCGTAGCTGTTCATCAATCTGTAGGCGTTCCATTCTTAGTTGTTCTACTTCCTATAATCAAAACAATAAAGGGTAAATCTTATTTGTAACTTTTTGTCTTCTTAAAGTCTAAATAAAGCTAGAGCTATACTCCCTTCTAATGAAAGAAGCATCGTGGGCATTTGGTCAAGTACAATTGTGTTCCTAGTAAACACAACCTGCAAAGTCATTTGCTGTTTCAATTCACCAAACATTTACTGATGCCCAACATGTGTGCCAGTCATGCTAAGTGCTACAGGCATGCAATGTCAAAAAAGACCAGGACTCTCCTCCTTCAAGGGGATGTTTGATAAGCATTAAATGACCCATTTATTAAAAAGCTAATAATCATACAATGTTACCAGATTTAGTTCTGAATGAGTTAAAACTCTGTTAAATGAGGTTCAGGTAGCATCAATGAGATGTACCATTAACCTACTTTCCTATCAAAATAATGACACCTGAGTTGTGACCTAGATGAACTAGTAGGCTTGGTAATTCAGAAATTGAGGTCATTACAGGATGTGAAGGGAGGGTATCTAAACAAAGCTCTTGGCTTTATAAAAGTTAGTAGAGCACTGAAAGGTAAAACATGGGCTTAGAATGCCAGATTGAATTGAGACTTATATAAAGATAAGCTTTTAAAAGAATGGAATGAGAGTATCAGGGGTGCTTTCAAAATATTAAAACAGCAGCAATGATATGACTAAAAGGAAAGCATACTAACTAGACAGAGCAGTTGAGGATATTACTATACTCTAAACAAGAGAACCATAGCAGGAATAAAAGAGGAATAGTAAAAAATAACAAATACAACTTTTATTAATTTAATGTGGTATTTCTTTTCTAAAGCCCTTGCTCTATTTATGAACTCAAACAGACTACATTATAAACAATGGTTAAGGAATTACCAAATGGCATCTGATTCAGATAATACCAGTTACAAAGAAAGCCTATCTTCACTGCTGATTTTGTGTCTTGTTTGCATGTAAAGCATCAAGTAAAAGCAAAATAGTTCCAGTACAGAATGTGTAGGTACATTAAGTGATAACAGTAAGGAAAGAAATGCAAAAGTTCAGAGGGAAAGAGAAACAATGTGCATGAGGCAAATGATTTTATTATGGCAAAAGATGTTTTATTTATAAATTCTCATAAAAACGGCATAACTGAACCTAAATTAAAAATACATAAGTATCTAAAATTTACTACAAACATTACCAAATTAATAAAGCTTAAAGCGGGGAGCAACAATGATATAAATGTGAATAGTATACATACCTTTAGATAAGCAATATGATACTCTAAAAGAACTTGCACATTTCCGATGCTTTCTTTAGTGCCAACAAATACAAATGGAACCATCCCCTGTAAGAAAACGTCCTCAAGCATTTAATATTTTAACAAAATTCTAGCCTAAATTTGACATACCAATATATAATTTGGAAAACTTTTCTAAAACACATAGCAATTTATATCTATTAAAGTTCAAGACTTAAAAAATATACTTCTAAAAATATCAATGTAATTTGAAATGTTGAGATTTTCAAAAATTTGTCATATTTGCACTACAACTTAGCATTTAAAAAATTACTTTTTAGATATCAGATTTTCTGGTCCATCCCCCACCCCATTTATTTATTAATAATAGCCATTCTGACAGGTGTGAGATGCTATCTCATTGTGATTTTAATTTTGCATTACTCTGAGAATTAGTGACACTGAGCATCTTCAGATAACGAAACCTTCGAAGTCTGTGTTGGAGGGAATGCTTCCCAACTGTTACAGAGTATAAATATTTACACAAAGTAAAATAAGGAATTATTGGTAAGGGCATATAGTTTGTCACAGGTTTAAAAGCAAGTCAAAAGATTAACATAGACTTGTTTTACCTTGATGAATTTTAGAGGAGAAAGATTTTAAAAAAGTAGAAGAGAATTAAGATACTAATTGATGATTTTTTTTCTTTAAAGAAATACACTTCTAGCCCTGGCTGGTTTGGCTCAGTGGATAGAGTGTTGGCCTGCAGACCAAAGGGTCCCAGGTTCAATTCCAGTCAAGGGCACATGCCTGGGTTGCAGTCTCAATCCCCAGTAGGGGGCATGCAGGAAGCAGCCAATCAATGATTCTCATCATTGATATTTCTCTCTCCCCCTCTCCTTTCCTCTCTGAAATCAATAAAAATATATTAAAAAGAAAAAAAAAAAGAAATACACTTCTAGCATACTATTGGCTAAGGAGAATGAGTATAGCCTAAATAAAGTGATCCAATGTGTTTCAGTGTCTCTTCCCGTTTTCTTGATTTTATAGAATAGTTCCTTATGGAACTAAGTGTAGCTTAAGAACTTTTGATTCAGTATAAGAAACTACTCTATGGCTTATTTTCAAACTGACTTTTTAACAATTTAAGTGGTGAATTATTTATTTATGTATTTTTAATCCTCACCCAAGGATATTTTTCCCATTGACTTCTAGAAAGAATGGAAGGGATGGAGGAGGGGGAGAGAGATAAAAGGGAGGGAGGAGGAAGAGAGAGAAACATCCATTTCAGAGAGACACATGGATTGGTTGCCTCCTGCACAAGCCCCTACTGGGACTGGGGAACTCTTAATCTTTTTTTTCCCAATATATTTTATTGATTTTTACAAAGAGGAAGGGAGAGGGATCGAAAGTTAGGAAACATCGATGAGAGAAAAAAATTGATCAGCTGGCCTCTTGCACAACCCCCACTGGGGATGATCAAGCCCGCAACCAAGGTACATGCCCCTGACTGGAATCAAACCCGGGACCATTCAGTCTGTGTGGGCTGACACCCTATCCACTGAGCAAAACTGGTTAGGTGGGAATTCTTAATCTTAAATTAAAAAAACAAACTTAATTAACTGAACATTTATCAAGTGCCTACTCTATAAAATTCATTGTGATAGGGGAAAAATGAAAGAGAGAAAGAGAAAGAGAGAGAGAGAGAGAGAGAGAGAGAGAGAGAGAGAGAGAATATTCAGATTTGATTTCTTGAGTTTATTACCTGGCTTGGAGATGTAAGATAAGCCAGAAAATGTAAAAGAAAATCATTACATACCCTAGTATACCAACAATAATTACTACGAATACAAAGGTCATCTCAGACCAGAGATGAGTCACCAAAGATTTTGGAGGAAGTTATAAAACACTCCCCAGGGGACTTAGGTGGCTTAAACTGTGGAATGGTGGCCCGAAATAAACCATTACCAAACTTCAGATTCATTTTAACATAAAATGTTTAGGAAATTGAAAAAATGCTTTATAGTATTATAGATTTTCAGCTTCTCTTAAAAAATATCAGAAGATCTAGCAACACAATGCAGCATTCCCACACGTCAACCATATTAAAACTGAGCAGCATGTTTCTTTTACAGAAAGATACTTGGTGCCCTCCCACCCCTATCTTGTAAATCTCAACCTGCTTAATCATTTAACATGATTTTCTTGGCTTCTGTAAGCATTTAAATTTAACCTAGCACAGAAATGGAACAATTGACCAATTCTACAAACTGAAAAGTATAAATTTTTATATCTGAAGGAGAACCTAGAATTCACTTGCAACAAGATGGTAAATATTAAAAATCAATTGGGATAAATCAAGGTAAGGGAAGATGACATAGTAGTATCAAGCCAAGAAATTTATACTTGAGTTGTTTAATAAATAGCCTTTGCCAGTAAACATCATGATCTTCAGACTAATTTTAAATAGTGGTAGTATGCCAATAGATCTCTATTATCTTATATATTAAGCATAAAGAGGGAAAGTGCCCATAATAGTATGAAACATTAATTTTATTCCTTATCTCAAAGGCATCTTAAAGTCATGCAAAAATGGTGAGAAAGGAAGGAGGGTTTACTTACGAATAAGTAAAAGTTACTTGAGATTTGTAGTAATTTTCAAAACAGTGCAAAATGAAATCAATCTGAGCCACAAGTACTCATATGTATAACACTATTCATTTGTTTTTCCTCATTCATTTTCCTCCACATTCTAACTAATTAAAATGAATAAAGGAAGTGACTATCTTTGATAGGCATCATTACAACATCCTTAATGTGAAGCTATTTACTTACGCTAAATGTCTACAGCTTTTTGTTTTGTTTTATGAGACTGATTCTATCCAATAGGCTAACAAACTCTCCAAACAGCTATCTATTGTGCAAAACTGAAGAAGTTATGTATGAGTGTATTACTGGAAGATAATTTGTAGGAAAATTCTTGCCTTATATTCAAACATACAAAGTTTAAGTCAACTATACAGAGTTGATTACTGAAGCCACAAAATAAAGAAATCCTGAAAGTGATATATGAAAGCAAAGAACAGCATTGTAGACAAGATATCTACATATGAGAAGTAGGACTGAAAAGAAATTTCAGGAAGTTCATATCAAAATAGCAACAGAAAACCTTGAAGATTTCAATTAAGAAATAGTGCTTTCAGATTCTATAAAAATGCTAGGGAGAGTGTTGTCAAGAATTCCTTCATAAAAGACTGTATTGTTTAGTATCAAATTGAACAGCTTTACATTCTAAGTGTAAAAGGGACTGTTAACATGATCAAATTGAAGGCTTTTATTAAAAAATTGGCATTTTACTCAAGTACTGAGAAACCAACTAAGAACCCAGGGCCCATGATGAAAACTAGACTTGTTAAAAGAAATATTAGAAGGAACAAAACTTTTTAAAAGAAAAGTCCATTGCACTAGAGTGTAAGTAGCTCACTAGATATAATTTCATAAATTTCCAAAATACAAAATAACATGAAGTCAGCTAAGAAAAGAATATGAAAAGAAACACACACACACACAAAAACAACACAAAAAAACCCCCAGGCCAATTAAATTACATGTTAAATACTCACATCTTCTCTAGGTAGTTTATTTTCATTGTCTCCTTCAATTCTCACCCGAACCACACCAGACTTGTCCACTATTTCTTGAATAACTTTGCCATTTTTCCCAATTACTTTTCCTTTAATAAGAGAAAACAAATGTAATGGTAAGTTAAAAACCAATACTGCTAACCCTTTCAAATAATTTATAACTTGCTATCAAATTATAAAAACCAAGCTATGCTCTATCTTTGTACTCTCATTAACTCACCCCTAAAGACTACTGAGAAGTTTTATTGTCGGTCTCAAATTTCCTTCTCTCCAGCAGGCTATCATTAACTGGGTTGACAATGCTGCTCACATGGAAAACATTCTCAAAGTCTAAATAAACTTTTAAGATGTTCTACATCATTTTTATATTTTTAAAATATCAAGTCCAACCCATTTCTTGTATACAGAGGCAAAAAAAAAAAACTTATCTTAGCATTAATCAGATCAATTTGTTTATATTCATTATATATAATTATTTAAACAATTAAATTAAATCTTGAATTTATTTTCAAGTTTCTATTTATTCAAAAGATACCTGTGACTTGAAGACGTAACTTTTAAAATATTCCCTTCGTAGAAATTAAATGTTAACATTTAACAAGTATAACATTTTACACCAGTAAGTTTTTAAAAAGTACTTCACAGCTAAACAGATACATACAACATGTGTCTGGTATGCTGTCTTCCTAGATATAAAATACTATAAAATGACATTAAATCCAAATTATTTACCTTCTCTATACTTAACCTCTAAGTGTCAAACAGCAGTACCCAATAATTAAAGTATCCAATAATTAAAGGACAACCTAAAAAAGAAGCATGAAGATTTCTCTTCCCCTTAGGAACTTATTAGTTACAACATACATTCACATAAAATAACAAACCAATACTGCGGACTGTTACCTGGGAACAGTATTTTCAGGTAACCTTCCCTACATGAAACGATGTATCTCTTATAAAATTAACAGCAACACCATATATGTTATTAAACAAGTCCATGTTATTTAAGTCCAAATCCCCAATAATTTTTTTATTGCTAAGTCAGCAATCTATTTCCACAATAAATTAATTTTGGTTGAAAGGGGTGAAAATGAAAATTTTCCTACTGCATGCTTGAGAGAACAAGTTTTCATTAAAGAATGAGTAAGGGAACAATGGTAACAGTAAGCCAGCCAATACAGCAGACACTATTATAGATTTTCTGTCCCTATTCTCAAGCCTCCTTCCCCACTAATAACCCTAAATTTAAAAGCAACAGTGATTGAACAGGCAAAAAAATAAAATAAGAGTAGGTCAGGGAATTCACATGTCTTCTCTTAGCTCTAGCAGCAGCATATAAAAGCAACCTTCATTTTTAACACAGTGAAGCTCAAGCAGCAACTCCATCCTTGACCCTGCTAAAAATAAGCAAATATCTTTTCGAAATAACGAAAGTCAGGATGATATGTCATAACCTTCCCACCCCAATCTTAGTGCCCCTTTCTTCTTGTGAACTATATCAGTGGTGAGTTGAACATCCATCACCCTTCTGTGGTCCGTGGCAAGGACCTACCTGCAAGTTTTATTTAGTCCCATCAGAGACCGTCAAAATTTTAACTGATCATTTCCATAGTTTAAATTCCAAAGCATACTGATAAACTGAAGCAGACCTGTAGTATAAATTGAGTATTGAGCAACAATGCTGAAGGGACAGAGTAGAGAAGTGATTAAGGGAAGGCTTCTAGGAGGATAAAGATTTCGATTCATTTTCAAGTCAATGTTCACATAGTACTTTTTCTTTTGATTTGGAAGGGGTGGGAATGGTCAAGTTCTAGAATTCTTGGGAACCTGAATGTGTAAAGGAATCCTCTCTGGAACTTACCCACCAAGTAGTCCTCATTCCCTTTTACTCCTCAGTCCTCTTTTCCTCTTTCACTTGGACTAAGAATGTATTACTTTTCAAAAGTCTGCTTCACCCATAAAACATTTTGGAGGAAAATGTAGTATTATTATACACAATAACCAATTGAAATCTTTATACTTCTTCTGAAAATTTCACCAACGTATAATAGTTGCTGCTAATGTATATTTCCTAAAGAGTACACAAATAACCCAAATCAAAGCCAACCAAGACAGGTAGAGGAAAAAAGAGACATGACAGGCACAGACATTGTTGCACAAAATAAATAAAGAATCAGAAAACTACAAATATATCCAATTTCCTCACTTCTGAAATATCTGGACTTTTTACTCAAAATTAACACTACCACAAACTCTCTAAGATCAAGGCTATCTTCTATAGAATTGTTGAGTTGGAAAAGAACCCTGATTCTCTAGTACATACCTCAAATCACTTTTACAGGTAAAGAAACCTAAGTTAAATTACATTCTGTAAAGCAGCAAACCAATGTTAGCACTGATAGATGTCAATAACTGAGTAGAATTTAAACAAAATGGGGATCATTTTCAAAAGCAGCTTTCTTGTCTACAGTGATTTCATTTGACAATAAACACTTCGTATCATAATACTAAAATTAATCTACAGAGGAGAGTGATTTCCAAGAACAGATAAAGTAGTTTGCTTAATTGGCAGTTTGTCATAACGATCCAAATGTTCAGGCAAAATTGAAAAGCTTTTTATATAGTAGCTGAGTAGCAACAAAATCCAAATTCTTGTGTTGTATATAGATTCTTGTACCGGAGTATTCTAGTTGTCATAGGTCTTAGAAAAACATCTTTATCTAGTGGGAGGTTTTTTTGTTTTGTTTTTTAATTTTTTCCCAAGTGTTTGTTTTATAGAATTTGACAAATAAAACACTGATAGCAAAAAAAGAAAAAAAAATCATTTCTTAAAGGCTGAATAGGCCTAATTATAAAATGGAGCCCAAACAGCTCTATTTCAACAAGGTAAAAAATTCGATAGGTGACGAAAATTCATCTCTCCTAGTAAATTAGTAAATTTCACTAGCTTATGGTAATTTTTTTATATTAAACTTCTATGATAATCCATGAGTATTTAACACGTGACAAAAGCTTTCCCATTTGTCTCAATTAGCATTTAAAAGGACAGACAGCACAGATCTACAGGATATTAATAACAAAACTATTCAACAACTCACTCCAAGCTACAATGCTCACTTAACTCCAGCTTCAAAATTTGTCACAACTTATAACCCATGGGCACAATAGTTTTCATTAATGTCATCCAACACTTAACAGCGAAACTTCCTATCATATCATCATCACCATCATCCTCTCCTGCCCATATACCTTTGCAAAAACCAATCATTATTTATTCAGGGTCTATTGTGTAAAATTTTACTATTTATTACCATATTGTAAATTCACTCTTACTTTCTCTTCTGCACTAAATAAACAAAAAAATTTATCATACATTTTCAAAAAGTACTTACAATTTTGATAAACATGAATAATAAAAAGACATTAAGTGAATAAAAACAGTAAGAAAGAGCCCAAGGACTAAATTGGCTTAAGAAAAATTGTAATGGCAAACTGTTATAAAAGCCATGGGTCTCATTAGTGGGTTACCCTGTACAGAACATATCTTTACTTTTGAACACAACGAATACAAATCACATACAATGTTATTACTGAAATAATGAAAATAAGTATGGTTATCAAAATACTTAACTCTAAGTAAAATATCAGACAAGACTAATTTTCAATTAAGTCACTATAATTAAATAACATTTTTCTTTAACATGTAGAAGAAATACCTACCAACAAGATTCCTAGGAACCTGAATAAAATCCTCCACAAATTCCAAGAAACCTCTAGCCTTTTTTACAGCATCAGCACTCTGGGAGAGTAGGAAGGGAGAGAGAAACAAACATGAAATAAACCCCACAGTCCAAAACAAAAAATATGAGAAATGAGCAAAATCTGAATTATGACATTCTAGTAACAAGCTCAGCCTACTAGAGTGTGACCTTTCAGGTCAAATAAATCATTAAGTACCTTTTTTTAAAAGCAGTAATTAAAAGGCTAGGAAAAAAATACCATTAGAACAAAAACAGGTTAGTCATCTCTAAGGTCCCTTTTATTAGTAAGCTGCTGAAAAAATTAGCAAGAAATTAACTTATGTTTACCAAATTTAAACCCAAGAAAATATATTTATTTGGTACATTTTCCCATGCTAAATATCTCCAGGGGAATTTTAAAAATAAATTGTACACATTGTCTATACTGTCTACATTTTTTTTTTCCAATTCTCACAATGATTTACTAAGCTGGTTTTGTAGAGATGCATTAGAAAAAAGTACCTATCAGTAACATCATTAAATTCCTAATTTCTCCTGGGTACAATTTTAAAAGACTGAAAGATGGAAGAGGGGGAAGAGGAATTCACAGTTCTCAGTAACATTAACTTCCACTTTTACTGCTTGTTCTTTAATAACCTTAGATCAATTGTACTGTGTACTCATGTAATACACCACATACAATAACAATTTTAAAAATGTATTTAATCTGCATAGGTTATAAAATAAGCACTATTATACTTCTCATTTACAATGAAGAAAATTATACAGGGAGATTAAGTAACATTCTCCAAACCCACTCACAGGGGTAAACATAGAATTCTAATTCAGCCACTATGACTCCAAAGCCTTTCATCTTAATTACTCTGTTATAATGCCCATGTCTAAAGGCTTCAGGAATAAAAATCAGGTCTCTAGTCAGATTTATGAAAAGCTAAGACTTGAAATTATCACCCCAAAAAACACCTTATCCATATATTTTAATGTGAAAGATGGTCTCCATTAAAAACTTGAATTATGTATTTCTCAGATTTTCCTATCCATACAAATTTCATTTTTAGTTACAAAATATTATCTAAATTCAAGTTCTACCAAAGCTGTTTTATTATGTTATTTACAACTGCCAGTGCCCAACACATAATAAGAATGCAAAAAACATCTGAATAAATTATTTGTAATGCACAGAAAACTGAGTTAAACCCAGAAGCAGCTTATGGTTAAGGAACTTCTGAAAATAGTACACATTACTCAAAAATCTTTCATTGCTCCATATAATACAGTATCATCTTCAATTCACACACATATGTATGCTTATTAGTCTGAATGATTTTAAAGTGTTTTCACTGGGAAGCTGAAATTCCAAATAAATGTGATCAGTGTTTTAGCAAAGTTATCCTAGGTAAGGAACAGAAAACAGCTTACCTCTCCATAGATTCTAAATGTTCCAGTATCTTCATCTAGTTCAATAGCTGTAACTCCAGGAACCTTCCTAGCTTGCTGTATGTTACTACCATGTGTTCCTATTGCCAGGCCCATCAAATCTTCTCTCACAACAAATTCCTCATGAAAAGCTGCTGCAAGCTGTTTTGTACACTAGTAAAAGAGGTAAATTAGAATTTATTACAAAAGATAAAAAATACAAATGGTTTTCTATAAAGCCATGTTCACAGCATTATTCACAAGAGTCAAGAACTGGAAGCAAACTAAATATGCAGACTGATGAATGGATGAACAAAATGTGATCTATTCATACAACGCAAATTATTCAGTCTTAAAAAGAGAATGCTGGCATGCTACAATGTGGATAAACATCAAAGGCATTGTGCTTAGTGAAATAAACAAGTCACAAAAAGACTAATGCTGTATGATTCCATTTATATGTGGTTATCTAGAGTAGTCAAACGTATAGAAACAGAAAGCAGAATGGAGATTGCAAGGGGCTGAAAGGGAAGGGGGAAAGGGAAGCTGTTTAATGGGTATATAGTTTCATTTATGCAAGATGAAAAAGTCATGGGGACCGATCAACAATCTGAATATACCTAACACTACTGAACTACACTTAAAATAGTTAAGATGGTAAATTTTATGTTATGTCAACATTACAATTTGAATTAAAAAAAAAGAAAAAAGGAATAAAGGAAACTCATTTGGGTCACATAATGGAAGGGGAAAAAATGGTTTGATAAGTCTATTAGTCATGGCCACAGAAAAGAGTAATTCTAAAACAATTTCCCAGAATAACTGATACAAACAGTTCTCCAATTCAGATGATTTATGTTTCAAAACTCATCCCCATATTCTATTTGTAACTTTTAAATTTGTAAGGGTATTCAAAGTTGTCTTAAAGATAAACAAAGTTGTCTCAATTTCTCTAGACAGTGTGTATTTGCAAGTCTCCCAGTGATGAACAATAGTATTTTAGGATAGGATAGAAAAGCAACAATAGGTTCTTTTAAAAATTATATACTATGTGTCCTACTCTTCTCTTACACAAGAATCCTATCCTATATAATAAAAGGCTAATATGCAAATCGACCAAACAGCAGAACAACAGGTTGCTATGACGCGCACTGACCACCAGAGGGCAGACGCTCAACACGGGAGCTGCCCCCTAGTGGTCAGTGCACTCCCACAGGGGGAGTGCCGCTTAGCCAAAAGCCAGGCTCCTAAGCCAGGCTCATGGCTGGCGAGCGCAGCGGCAGTGGCAGGAGCCTCTCCCACCTTGGGAGCCTCTCCCACCTTGGGAGCCTCTCCCACCTCTGCGGCAGTGCTAAGGATGTCCGACTAATGCAGTGGTTCTCAACCTTCCTAATGCTGCGACCCTTTAATACAGTTCCTCATGCTGTGGTGACCCCCAATTTCACTGTTACAAATTGAACATAATTAGAGCACAGTGATTAATCACAAAAACAATATGTAATTATATATGTGTTTTCCGATGGTCTTAGTCGACCCCTGTGAAAGGATCGTTCAACCCCCAAAGGGGTCGTGACCCACAGGTTGAGAACTGCAGCTCTAGTTGTTATAATAATCTAGTTACTAATGGAAGTGTGTTGTGACTGACAGGGAAGTAAAAAAATAAATAAATAAAAAGTTAAGAACAGAGTAAAGAAGAATTAGCAATACACAGCAATTCTTCAAGGACACAATGACTCCAGGTATTAGCCACAAAATAGGTCCCAAGTTACCTTACCTAACAGTAAAGTAAGTAATTCTGAGCCAGGGAGCTTGTATATACTAATAAAACCGGGACACACAAAATACCTTTTATGAGTAAACTCACTTACTTCTAAATGCTTAGTGGCCTCTTCATTTCTGGACATAAGCATCAACTTCGTACGAATACTTCGCAAATGCATGTCACTTAAAATATTTACTCTCTTCACAGTTGCTTCACTGGCAGACTATAAACAAACAAGTTAATCACTCAAAACAACCATTTTTTCAAGATAATACAAACAGGACTGTCATAATAAAGCCTTCCATGATTCTCATCAACTACACTTCTCTCCTCACCTAACATACACCCCTCTTCCCAGAAGTAACCTTACTTTCCTTCCTGAATTCCCATGTTATTTAATTCTGCTATTCATATTATGATGGGGGGTGAGAGGTTCCAACACACCATACATTAAGAATTAATTGTATGATGTTAAGAATATCACATGAAAACTTTTCCTCCTTCAGAAGATAAAAATTTAACATTTTATAACTACAAAAATTTTTTCTCCCGCACTGTATTAACAAATTCACTATACACTAAGTTAGCTTTTACTTTTTTTGAACATTTAATTACAAAATTTCTGCAATATCTATTAACTACCTAAACTATGGAGTTATCTTACCAGTATCATTAGCTGTGTGGTTTCTGGATGGTAAAAAATCCTGCATGCTCCTACTGCTTTCTTAAAATCTTTATGTGCATTTTCATTAGCACACCTATGGAGAAATTAATTCATGTGTAAGATCTAAATAACAGATTAAATTTAGAGGCAAGTATAACACAAAACCCAGTATCTCATTTTAACACCACCCATTAAAACTTTTGTTCATTAATAAGATGTTCTATCAGAAGTTTTTTATTGGGTATTTGGGGAAAAAAATAATTTTGTAGCACTTAAAAATTCCTAATTCACAAAATAATAGCAAATAAAATTACTCACGCCTCTCTCAAATCTTCGGGAACATCCACTGTGCATTTAAAGAAGGTATTTTTTTTGACAGTTTTATTTTGATTGACAGGCCGAAGTCGTTCAAATGTGACTATTTCATTGTAAGTGGCATCACAAGCAGCATATTCAATGACATAAAACTAAAAGACATCAAAATACTTTAAAAATCCCATCTGAACAAAAGTAATAAGCTTTAAATGAAGTTCTAATTACCTTGCTCAGTTTAAATAGAAGACCCTCCCCCTTGTGGCACAAATGCAAAGAACAGCTTAGTTACATCAAATTGATTTGCCTAAAGTAGATTATAGGTTTTCACAAGCAAGAACTTTGGTAGTCCTCACATGCTTAGGGTGTATCTCTGGAGAGCAGCCTTGGTGTTTGCAAATTCAGAACACAAATAGAAATTAATGGTGATGAATATATGAAATGTGTGACCAATTATTTCTAAAGTAGGCTTTTAAAAACAAAATAGAGTTGGAGTAACATTTATAGGAACCAAGAGTTAACATTACTTACTTCTCCTTTCATCATTCGAACTTTAGCTAACCACCATCCACAAGGTTCTTGGTCATTTGCTCTTGAATATACCTGAAAAGGAAAAAAAAAATGCCCTCAACCATTGATCCTAAAAAGTTTCCAATATTTTAAATAATAACTTATTATAAATGCCAAGTCCCTTTAAACTTAAGAATCAAAAATACTACTGTATTGAAATTGGTGTAATAAACAGTTTAATAAGACTTATGTAAACCTACATTTTACTGCTAGAAAATAAAACAACTTTTTTGGGGCAATTTAGGTCCTTGAAAATCAAATTCAAATTCATGAGGGTTTACTAAACAAATATTAAATGCTTCTTACAAGGTAGTTTTACACAGTGTAAAACAACAGTTTCTATTACCATTCTTCATCTTCAAACATTGCATTTTGATGGTTCAAGTAGCAGAAGGATAAGCTTGGACTAATTAGAGGTGTATTGTAAATCTGATGACAGTATTTATAAGATGCTCAAATTAAGAATTCTTTTCAGAAGTGAAACACCATAGCCTAGCCTGTGTGGCTCAGCGGTTGAGCATCAACCCAGAAATCAAGAGGTCATCAATTCGATTCCCAGTCAGCGCACATGCCTGGGTTGTGGGCATTGATGTTTCTGTTTCTCTATCCATCTCCCTTCCTCTCTTAAAAAAAAATAAAAAATAAAAAAAAAATAAAAACATTAAAGAAAAAAAAAAGGTTATAAATGTTTCTCTATCCATCTCCCTTCCTCTCTTAAAAAAAAAAAACATTAAAGAAAAAAAAAAGGTTATAAACCCTACTTTAAAATTCCTTCAAGGATATGACATTTAGATCCCTTGCTGAGGAACCTAGATCACATGTACTAAATGGTTAGCTCAACAAAATATTACACATATTAATACATCTAGCAGAGTACATAAGTATCTTACAACACCTATCTAAAAAAAGTATATATATTCTGTATCTGTAATTATAAGATATTTTTTAACATTATACATTTAAAAAGTTTCCATTAGGGATTATAGTTATGTCTTACTAGAGGCCCGGTGCATGAATTCATGCACAGGTACGGTCCCTCGGCCTGGCCAGGTGGGGCCACAGGAGGTTGGCTGTGGGAGAGCACTGACTACCAGAGGGCAGGCCGCTCTTGCATTGAGTGTCTGTCCCCTGGTGGTCAGTGTGCATCATAGCGACTGGTCCACCGGTCATTCGGTCGCTTAGGCTTTTATATATGGAGATGATACAGAAGCTTTTTATTTTTATCTTGCTAATTCTCACCCAAGGATATTTTCCCATTGATTTTGCAAGAGAGTGGAAGGGAAAGAAACAGCACATCGATGTGAGATACATCCACTGGTTGTCTCCCACACGCACCCAGGGCTCGGGGAACAAGCCTGCAACCAAGGTACATGCCCTTGATCTGAATAGAAGCCGGGACCCTTCAGTCTGTGGGCTGACGCTCTTTCTACTGAGCCAAATCAGCTAGGGCAATACAGCAGCTTTTTAAATGTATTTTCAATACATGGAAAATGGGGGGGGGGGGGGGGGGGGGGAGGAGAGACTAAACTAAGGTTACTCTTACAGAGGTGGCCAGAGAAATCTATCAGTACGTGTTAACAGCTATCTGTGAGATAAATGCAAACTATTGATACATAAATAGTTTTGAAAAGCTTGAAGCTTCTCTCAAGATAATCTAAGTGACTTTGGATGCAATGTAAAATCGAATCTGTAAATGAGTAAGCCAAAACCTTATGATCAACTTTAATGTACACCATTAGAAAAAAAGCTTTAAAAAAAAAAAAAAGTCTTTGTACCAATTAGGCTCCAAGGGACTCAATTTTAGCTTTTGTATTTCTTTAATGAGCAAATCTAACTACTTTATGACTTTTATCCTTTCTCATTGGTCTTCCAAAAAAATAAGAACATTTTAAAAATAGAAAATTACTCTATCTTGAAATTAGTATATGAATCCTGTGGTGGCCCCTTTTATATATCTAAGGTGGAATCTAGTGATATTTTTCTTCTATCTTGAAACAATTTGCTATTTCACCATCATTCAATTATTCCCAACTATGATTTTTTTAAAATATAAAGGAAACAGAAAAATGATGGTATTACTTGGAAGGATATAACAATGAAATATATCATTACTACTGTATCACCCTCTAGTTTATTGCATAGTCTTTCAGGAAAATAAAGACTAGAAACACCATTTTTAGTCTGCTTTTGGATATTGCTGAACAGTTAAGAATTCATAATTATTATTTTCAACCTATAATTACAAAGAGAAAAAACTTTACAGAGGCAAGACTTTCACAATTATTAGAGACTAGAAGCCCAGTGCACGAAATTCGTGAAGGGGGGGTAGGGGCAGGAGGAGTGGTGTCCCTCAGCCCGACCTGCACCCTCTCCAATCTGGAACCCCTCGAGGGATGTCCGACTGCGTACCTAAACCGGCAGTTGGACATCCCTCTGGCAATCCGGGACCGCTGGCTCCTAACCGCTCACCTGCCTGCCTGCTTGCCCCCAACTGCCCCCCATGGCCTTCTCACCCCCAACTTCCCCCCTTGCCCCAAATGGCCCCCTCTGCCGGCCTGCTTGCCCCCAACTGCCCTCCCCTCCTGGCCTGATCGCCCCTAACCACCTCTGCCTCAGCTTCGCCACTATGGCTTTGTCCGGAAGGTCTCCTGGTCTAATTAGCATATTACCCATTTATTAGTATAGATATCAGACTGGTGCCAAGAGCCAACAGCACTCCAGATTCTAATGATCAATATGAATTTATCTCATAAGCAGAATCTCAGACTAAGAAGTCTTCAAAGGACAATATCCTAAATCAATATTCCCAAACAATACATTTCTAAGGAGAAAAAGGAAATTTAGTATTCTCACCCAGTTAATCATTCAACTGGGACTCCATTATACAAAATCCTGCAATACGCAGCTGGACCATTCTTGTTTTTCTATAAGGACACTTAACAGTATTGTTTCATCTTTTATGTCTGCACACCAAAATATACTCGATTCAGTTAAAAAGTGGCCAAATGCCACAGGTAGATGTGTATACAAAGATGACTAGAAAGAAACAGATGAAAAAATGCAAAAAATTCAGTGGATTAGTCAACCCAATTGGTTAAATATGAAAATAGTGCAATTTTTTAAAATGGTGTAATTATAGCACAAAAAGGACTACGCTTTGTTCAATAAAATTAGAAGCCACCAACAGTTCCAAATATTCTTAAAGTATTACATCCTGATAATTCATATGCCAAATGAACCAGAAGAAATAAACTAAAATTAGAAATGCATTTTAAATTTGATATGAATATTTATATGATGTTTTGGGTTTAAGTATAATAGCTGAAGAACAGAAATATTTAGGAAACTATACTCATTTTAGGTATATTTATTATCAAAACCAAGAAAATGTGTAATATAAAGTTGGATGCCCTAGCCAGTTTTGCTCAGTGGGTAGAGCGTCAGCCTGCGGACCAAAGGGTCCTGGGTTCAATTTCCGCTCAGGGCACATGCCTGGATTTCGGGCTCGGTCCAACATGCAGTGCAGGAGGCAGCCAATCAATGATTCACTCTCAAAATTGATGTTTCTATCTCTCTCTTCCTCTCTGAAATAAATAAAAATATATTTATTAAAAAAAAAGTTGGATTTGCTATGTTTAAATGCTTATCAAGGTATCGCATAATGTTGACTATTGCCATTCTTTCATTTTTACTTCTGAAAAAGTTATATGTAAAATGACTTAAAAATATTTTTAAAACCAGTAAATATGAATTATTGGCCCCAAATGATAAGTGATGACTATTTTCCCTAGCATACTAAGGATTAAAAACAAAAAGAAAATCCTAAAAACAGAAAATTCCAAGCAGTAGCTCAGGAAGGCAGTTCAGCTAGATGAAGTATCTTTTAGTGACCTATAGTGAATGGGTGCCTCAAGTTTAAGTGCTGTAAAAAACGGGTCTTAAAATTACCTTTATTTTATTTCTATTTTTACCAAAGCAATTATAACCTTCTAGGAATCTGGCTTGCTATGTAAGCTTACCTACTAAAACAGAGAATAAACCATTTTGGACTGCTTTGAGGCTTTACTTCTCATTGAACAATGAAATGTTGTATCCCATTTTACACTTACATCCATCTCTGTAAATCTCATTAATAACTTTATCCCTGAAAGACAAGGCCACTGTCACGAAGCCAACAATGAGTCTGGCTCCACCTGAGTGCTGTGGGTCAAATCACATCCTTGATAAGAGGTCCTGTATCTCGTGCAATTTTTTTAAATCACTTTAATAACCCAGAATTAAAACTGTACCCTAGTGTACTATGTTCCAAATGTTGATTACTAAATTCATTTACGACTATGTTATTGGAATAAGAGCACCTCATAGAAATCTCCTTCTTCAGATTTCACTTAAATCTCCAAACTGTTTCAAGGGTACAATTCACACTCTAAAGCTACGGCCCTCTTTTGCTTTCAACACTAAATTTCTTCAAATCCAAAAAAAAAAAAAGAGCTCAAAAAAGCAGGAGATTACGGAGTGCCCATGGGAGACCTAAAAACATAATAGTACCCAGATTAAAGGTTTGAGTGAAAGATGGAAAATGAAGAATCAAATTCCAAAAGCCCACTTAAGGATTCTTTCTAACAAATGATTCCAATTCAAACCTTATTACAAAATGGTTTCCAAACTGTAACTAACACACACCAAATTGTGATTTAAAATGAAATTCTAGGCTGATGTTGCTAACTTTTCATTAATAACTAGAGGCCCGGTGCATGAATTCATGCATGGGTGGGGTCCCTTGGCCTTGCCAGCGATCAAGGCCTATCAGAGGGCTGGCAGGCTTGGGGGGAGGGACCCCAGGAGGTTGGCTGGCCAGCCCCAACCCCATCGGGCTAGGAGAGGCGCCAGCAGGGGGAGGGGCCACAGAAGGTTGGGGGAGGGCTGATCAGGGCCCAGATCAGGCCAGTTGGCCACCACAGTGCGCGTCATAGCGACCAGTTGTTCCAGTCGTTCCACCATTCTGGTCGCTGGGCTTTTATATATATAGACTAAGGGCCCAGTGCATGAAATTCGTGCACTGGGGGGGTGGGGGGGGGAGGAGAGAGTTCCTCAGCCCAGCCCAGCCTGCCCCCTCTCACACACTGGGAGCCCTCAGGCATTGACCCCCATCACCCTCCAATCGCAGGATCGGGCCCTTGCCCAGGCCTGAGGCCTCCGGCAGAGGTGTCAGGCCTGGGCAGGGGATCCCCAGCTCCCTGCGGTTGCAGGCTCCGCCCCTGCCCAGGCCTAATGCCTCTGGCCGAGGCGTCTGGCCCGGGCAGGGGCGGTGCCCA
>NW_005354464.1:855578-860703 GCF_000412655.1 Myotis brandtii | reverse complement strand
CCTCTGGCCAAGGCGTTAGGTCTGTGTAGGGGACCCCCAGCTCCCCACGATTGCAGGCTCCACCCCTGCCCAGGCCTAACGTCTTTGGCCAAGGCTTTAGGCCTGGGCAAGGGATCCCTAGCTCCCCGGACTGCTGGCTCCGTTGCCGCCCAGCTCCCATTGCTGGCTCCACCCCTGCTTCCCGCTATCACTGGCTGGGGCGGCAAAGGCGCCTGGTTCTCTGATCACTAGGGGGCAGGGAAAGGCGGCCCCCAGGGCCACCTTTGCCCTGCCCCCGGCTCTTAGCTCCCCCCTGGGTTTCCGATCACCGTCAGTGGCAGGGGGCTTCCTCCGTCCTTTCCCTTTTGCCTCCCAGCATTGTGCCTACATATGCAAATTAGCCGCCATCTTTGTTGGCAGTTAACCGCCATCTTGGCTGGCAGTTAATTTGCATATCGCCCTGATTAGCCAATGGGAGGGTAGCGGTCGTACGCTAATTACCATGTTTCTCTTTTATTAGATAGGATTTTCAACTATGCCTTTCAAAGTCACAACCAGAGATAATAAACACCAGAGGTAGAAAATTTTTACCAGTTTTCACGGAACTATAAAGAAAATTCCTAAATAATGTTAAGCACTAAACTGATTATCCTATATAATAAAAAGCTAATATGCAAATAGACTGAATGGTGAAACAACCAACCGAACAATCGGTCACTATGATGTGCGCTGACCACCAGGGGACATGTGGAGAACATGGCGGGCATTGGCCGCGGTGGGATAGTGGAGCAAGTGAGCGGGTGCGCCAGACCAAGGCGGGGTGCCAGTCGCCATCATTGGGGAGAGCCACTGGTGGTTACTGAAATTTCTTTGTTCCCACACACCGCGGTCCAGCTGGGCATTTGCACCCACTGCTAGTGCTGGTCCCGCAGCAGGAGGCAGAGCTGCTGATCACACAGGCTGCTGGTGTCTGGGGATGGTTCCAACCGCTCGGCACCATCAGCGAGTGCAAGCGGCGGCTGCCGGCCCTGATCGCCCCTGAGGGCTTCTGCACCTCCCCCTGCTCCTAAGGGGCAATCAGGGCAGCAGCTGCCGCTCGCACCCGCTGATGGCACCAGCTCTGCTTACACCTGCTGACAGCGCCAGCCTGCTTGCACCCACTACTGGCGCCAGCCCCAATAAGTCCGTGCTGTCAGCAGGTGAGAGCAGGGCCAGCGCTGTCAGCGCATGGGAGCAGCAGTGGCAGGAGAGGGGCTGCCTGCATATTGGAAACCGGGGCCTTGGCAGGAAGAGCCGGGCGGGGTTGCAGAAGATAGGCTGAGACCCGCCCCTGTGCCTACCATGGCCTCGCGGCCCACAGTTCCTTTCAAGGTTCACGAATTCGTGCACTAGGCCCCTAGTTTAATCATAATGAACCATTTTACAACTATATGAGAAACATTTATCGTTCCCCTGTATTCACGATTTCGTCTCATTACAATCTATGAAGAAAAAAAAAATGTACATTAGAAAAACAAGCTTAACTAGAACACACTAATTTACCTGTACAATATTATCTCATTCATTATTTCAGACTGATAATCTAACAAGTGGGTTTCATACATCTTAAAAAACACCATTTTCCAAGACAAAGATGTAATAAAAATATGTTCACATCTTTTTTTAATGTTTCAGCATTTCCCAAGCACTAACACTAACAACAGACTTGGTATTATGAGAAAGACTAACTACAGACAGCTAAAATTTTCAGATTGGTCACAAGAAACATTTTTAAAGGTAGTATGTTAACAATGCACATACATTTAACTTTTGTATAAGTCAAATGTTGGATTAAAAAATTGTAAGGTAAGAAACAAAACTTGCCAATTCTTATTTCAACCAGAAAACTTCAAAAATAAACTTTTATGATCAAATTGTTAAATCCAATAAGATAACTTTGAAAACCATGTAAAATTATACATTAGATTGAGATGTAAGGCTTTCTATGTAGTGTGGGTATTAATTTGCTAAACAATGTAAGTATCTATTGACTTCACTTCATGTGAAACCAATATCCCAGAACATTGCAGTGGTTCTCAACCTTCTGGCCCTTTACATACAGTTCCTCATGTTGTGACCCAACCATAAAATTATTTTCGTTGCTACTTCATAACTGTAATGTTGCTACTGTTATGAATCGTAATGTAAATATCTGATATGCAGGATGGTCTTAGGCGACCCATATGAAAGGGTCGTTTGACCGCCAAAGGGGTCGCGACCCACAGGTTGAGAACTGCTGTACTAGAGGCTCAGAACATGAAAATTCATGCCTTGGAGGGAGGGGTCCCTCAGCCCAGCCTGCCCCCTCTCACAGTCCAGGAGCCCTCAGGGGTGGGAGGCAACCTGGCGATCAGGGGAAGGCGACGCCCCCATCACACCTCTGCTGCTGCCACTGCCGGCAACGCAAGCCTCGGCTGCCCCTGGTTACCTGAGCCTCGGGTGGCCCTGGGCAACTGGGCAGCCACCATCCAAGGCTTGCCTGCACCTAGGGCCAGCCCTGGACGGCTGGGGGGCTGAGGGAACTGGGGGAGTCCAGACGCAGGCGTGCAGGGCGGGCCTGGCTTGCCATGCACCTGCCGCCCCCATGAGGCTGAGGGGACTGGGCACCGACATCTTGTGACTGTGGGTGCCGCCATCTTGAGGGCGGGGCAGTCAATGAGCATATTCCCTCCTTATTGGCTGTGGGCGCCGCCATCTTTGCAACAGCATGAGGGTCAATTAGCATATTCTCGATTTATTAGATAGGATTATGCTAGTAGCCCTACACATGAATCCGTGTGCCAGTAGCTTGTTGCCGCCCTCCTGTAGCTCCCCCGTCCCCCTCATAGCTTGCTGCCCTACCCCCACCTGTAGCTCTCTGCTGCCCACTTGTAGCTCGCTGCCCCACCCTCCTGATTATCCGGTTGTGATGCAGTCAGTCGTTACACTTCACGGCGTAACAACCATTTGCATATTATATCTTTATTATATAGGAGGATAACCAACTTAAGAGAATCTAAGATACTCTTCATTTTCCCTTTACATCCAACTTTGTAAAGCTGAGCATTTTCTTAGCAATCTTTAATTAGTAACATAAACCATTAAGCAAATACTTATCAAAAATGTTAATTATATTTAAAAATATATCCCACCATGTTTTTTTAAAATTATATTTTTATTGATTTCAGAGAGGAAGGGAGAGGGAGAGAGAGATAGAAACATCAATGATAATAGAGATGCATTGATCGGCTGCCTCCTGCACACCCCCTACTGGGGATTGAGCACGAAACCCAGGCATGTGCCCTGACTGGGAATCGAACTGTGACCTCCTGGTTCATAGGTCGATGCTCAACCACTGAGCCATGCTGGCCAGGGTATGCCACAACTTTTTAAAGTTAAATAAAAACCACTAATTAGGTTATAAAATAAATCTTTGCATTTTAGACCTTTCAAAACCAACTTTCTATTATATATCATACTAGAGGTGCAGTGCACGAAATTCGTGCACGAGGGCATGGGGTAGGGGGATGTCCGATGGCCAGTTTAGGCCCTATCCCTACGGGTTAGGTACTGCTGGCTCCGAACAGCTCGCCTGCCTGCCTGATTGCCCCTAACCACTCTGCCTGCCTGCCCCTAACTGCTCGCCTGCTTGATCATCCCTAACCACTCTGCCTGCCTGCCTGATGCCCCTAACTGCTCGCCTCCCGCCTGCCTGATCGCCCCTAACCACTCTGCCTGCCCGCCTGATCATCACTTGACTAGCAAAAAGAAAACAGTGGCCAACGACGTAAATGAAAACATTAATATACTAAGCAATAAATTACCTAGAGAAAAGTAGCAAATTGGTTTAAAACCTAAATACTCTTGTGGAGCACAAACCTATAGAAATACTAAAATGAGTATTAGAGGCCACACCAAAAAAAAACTGGCAGATCTGAATAAGTAAAAGTATAACTTCTTAATGGTGAAAGCCACAGAATATTATTTAAATTGTCTGAAAGACAACACAACATATAACAGATAAAAACTTATTCATAAAATGCTAAGATTGCCTACATCAAAAACTACAAGGACAAAAAAAATAAAGACAAGTCACAGAACAAAAGGTCAACAGCCAATAATCTAATTTAAAAAACACTCCATAAGATGGCAGCATAGGTAAATTGCTGCCTCCGACAACAACTTCAAAAATACAACGAAAAGACAAAACGGACACCATCCAGAACTACAGGAAGGCTGGCTGAGTGGAAATTCTACAACTAGAAGGAAAGAGAAAAGCACACTGAGACCCAGAGGAGCTGCGGAAGTAAAGTGCAGAGGTACGGAGGCTCGAGCACACACGGAAAGGGGCTGGCACCTGAGGACGCGGCTGTCTTTTTGAATCGGGAGGGAGTCACAAGCTCCCCAATGCTCTGAACTCCAGTTCCGGGAGGTCTCTGGGACCCAGGACTCATTCGGGGAGAAACTGGACTGTCTGGCAGCAGGCAGAACTCGGAGGTGCTAGCAGCAATTACCGGGACACTGAGACACACGGCCCCTTAGGGCAGGGTTGAGGATCAGCCATAGCTGCTTGCTCCGCCCTGTTGCTTCCGAGACCCCGCCCCACCTAGGCTGTGGCGGAAGCTTTTGCATATGAATGCCCTGGCCCTTTGCAATCTGAAAAGTACCTAACAAGCTGCAGCTGGGCCAAACAGACCCAGAACTTCCAAAAGAAGACCCAAGGCCCCACAGCAGCTTGCATTGCTTCACAGCTGGGCCTCATCTGGGCACCTCCAAACCCCCCCAAAAAAGGAAGGGGAATCTGCAGATCTCTTCGTAGCTCCTGCTGGGTAGCTTTAGGCAGAGGCTAAATTAGCACCTCCTTAGAACCAAGAGCCAGTGTACCCAGTGGTCAGAGTGGGACCATCCAGATTACAAATCCTCAGATCCATAAGGAACACATTCAGGGGGCAGACTCAGTGAGCACCAAAGCCCTACTGAAGCAAGTCTTGCCCCCGAAGGGTGTCTTCAGCACAGTTCTTCCACTGCAGACACAGCTGATTCTCACAGCCAATTGGCCTGGAGGTCAATTCCTCCCAGTGATACCTACAACAATCAAGGCTTAACTACAACAAGACTGTGCACAAAG
>NW_005354464.1:852614-854944 GCF_000412655.1 Myotis brandtii | reverse complement strand
AGGGAGGGCACCACACGGTGCCTGGCATGCAGCGCTCGATCAGTATTCACAATGATTAAGTGTGCAACTAGTAATTTTTGCTACTCACAATTCAGCACATTCCCAACACTACCTGACGTCCCCAAAGGAAAGGAGAAGAGGCTTTGGGCCAGCCAGGGCCCACCGCTGTCTCGCCCCGTAGTGGCATCTGCGATGACTCACTGATTGCTGCCGATTCCCTGGGGATCAGTTTTTCTCATCTAAGTGACAGTGTGTAAACTTCCATAGAGGACGCCACCTTGTCTGACAGCCAGGACAGCTGTGCAGAGAGCGGGCGCGCCAGGCGCCTCTCCAACAACCCCACGCCCTGCCACCTCGTTTGTTTTCCCGAGAGCAGCTCGGGATGCTTGACAATGTCTCCTAAGGGGAACGCCGTATTTTAGGAACTGGATCGTCCCCCACCGGTGTCCTCCCCCCGCATCCCAGACAGCCATCCCGTGGTGCACCCGTCTCAGTCAAAAGGAGACCAAAGGCGCACGCAAATGAGGACAATCGAAGGAAGATTTATCGCCTGCAAGATTGATCAAGGTGTGGGTGGAGACAGGACAGCATGAATCCCAAGGGCAGCTGCGAGGGCCCAGAGTGGGATAAAGCCTGCTGCTGTCAGGTGAACAGTGGCTTTCTGTAGAATAGTGGTTCTCAACCTTCTGGCCCTTTAAATATAGTTCATGTTGTGACCCAACCATAAAATTATTTTCGTTGCTACTTCATAACTGTAACGTTGCTACTGTTATGAATCGTAATGTAAATATCTGATATGCAGGATGGTCTTAGGCGACCCCTGTGAAAGGGTCATTCTACCGCCAAAGGGGTCACGACCCACAGGTTGAGAACCGCTGTTCTATTGGATTTTTAAAACTTTACAGATTAATAATAACCCAGCCAGTCTATCAATGAGGAAACAAACACCTTCAGGTGTTATGAAGTGGTAATTCAAAAAAGCATTTTTAGAAGACAAAATGATACATTTTCTATTTAAATAATACATTTTGGTATCAAAATTTTAAGTAACATGCCTTGTGATTCAGCAACTGTACCACTTAGAACTGTATTACCAGAACATGATTATATAAAAGACCATTAATTAATTCTAGCTTTTTTTAACAGCCAAAAAAAATTGTTAACTTCAATGTCTTCTAGAACTAAGGAATATTATGGAATGCTTAGAAAGTGACATAATCTGTATGTTCAGACATGAAAATGTTTATGGTATCCTAATTAACTGAAAACAAAAGTCACAAATATATAATGTACTAGTCGCCCGGTGCACGAATTTCGTGCACATTAAAAGGGAATTAGAGGAAATATTTTAATATTGCTATTTCCCTTTCTCTATAAGTGTGAGAGATGAAAGGAAATTAGTAAAATGTATGTGAAAATAATATATACATTTATTAATAAACAGGATATAACAACAACAGAGGCATGATATAAAAATGATAAAAACATGATATAAAAACAACAAAAACATGATATAAAAACAACAGTGATGCAAACAATGACTGATATAGTGATTAAACTTATTCTAATATCTCCCTGTACACCACATTAAGAGTGAAAACACTTTCAGAGTGCTTGACTTAACTTCCCTTGTGATGAAGTATTTAGAAATTTAACATCACATGCTCTTTGAACTCGAGAGAAAGCAACATATAACTGACCATGTGCAAAAATGGGTTCAGGTAGGAATATGCCTACTCTGTCTACAGTTTGTCCTTGTGATTCACAGGAAACTGTCGTCGAATTATTTTAAATGGGAGGCCAGTGTCAGATGGGTACAAATCAATTCTGGAATCAGAACAACCTCTCCCTTTGCAGATCCAGTTAATACTTCAGCTTTGATAATGTTAGGTCGTTAACTTTTAATAATAAATCTGGTACCATTACAAAGAACCCATTTACTATTAAGATTTCTCAAAAGCATGATGATTGCACCCACTTTCAATTTTATGACACGGCATTCCCGAAGGAGTAATATTATTAAGAAATTCGATGGCAAAATTTTCCTTTTCAGCATCATCTGCTGAATCAATGGAATCATCACTC
This sequence comes from Myotis brandtii, assembly GCF_000412655.1. Classification (NCBI taxonomy): domain Eukaryota; kingdom Metazoa; phylum Chordata; class Mammalia; order Chiroptera; family Vespertilionidae; genus Myotis; species Myotis brandtii. The sequence goes on along the minus strand of NW_005354464.1, from coordinate 852,859 downwards.
AATTATGTGTGAAAATCTCCATCGAGTATATCCAAAATTTCATTTAATTTTTGAACGTGCTCAGTTTTTGGACAAAGAATTGCATGTTTAGATATATTTTTAATATTATCTATAGCAGTGGTTCTCAACCTTGGCTGCACATTAGAATCACCTGGGAATCTTTTTAAAATCCTGATTCCTGGGCCTCATCCTCCGGAAATTGTTTCTTTGTTATGGGGTGGGGCCACAACATCAGTAACAAAGAA
>NW_005354464.1:824029-852578 GCF_000412655.1 Myotis brandtii | reverse complement strand
TCCTCTGATCTCACATTTGTTGTAAGAGACAACTTTCTGAAACATCCCCAAACATTGCAGTACTTTGAACTCATTTGTACTATGGCCAATCGCATAGCATGCGGTACAATACTGAGACATTGTCAAAAATCCCCTCCAAGAACTACTTTCCCACCAAATACAACATTCAAACTCATGATTTCTCTTAGTAATCTGTCTATGGCGTTTTATAACATGACTGGATGCCATGGTGCATTCATCAATGAGAAGTTGGGCCTTTTTAATAGTTTTAGCAACTTCACTGTTTATATCGAGTATAGAAACTGAAGTTTCATTTAATGGAATTGGTAATTTATATTGGGAATGAAAGGTCCTTCCACCGAGAAGTAAATTTGCAGCAATTCCTGTAGATGCTGTGGGTAAAATAGTACCACCACGACCTCTAATATAATGTATTAAAACTTTATACAGATATGCAGATGAATAGGATTCCTAGCTGGCAGGCCCCTGACAGCAAGCTGGCCACCTGTGAATTCCATGAGGAATGGGGCTCCCTCCTCCTTCCTGTCAGAGTCCAGGGTGCAGGTGAATGAGGTTCCTGGCTGGCAGGCCACTGACAGCAAGCTATCCAACAGCAGATTCTGTGAGGAATGGGGCTCCCTCCTCCCTACTGTCTGGGTCTGGTTTGAAGGCTGGCCATGCCCCGTTGGGCCAGACCCAGAGTTCTACCACGCCATGGCCTCCGCCTCAGCAACCCAGGACTGACTGCTGCTGGGAACTCCTGGCACTCCAAGGGTGGGTTCTTCCCTCAGGCCTCGCGGGAAACAGCTCAGGAAGGGCACAGCCCTTGGCAAGGCAATCCAGGACTCAGTGCATCCACACTCTGAGGGCGGGTTCCTGCCTGAAACCTCACCCTTGCGGGAACAGCTCGGGGAGGGCGCAGCCGTTGCCAAGACGACCCCTGCAGGACCGACTTCCCTTAGGTTGGTCAAGCCTCAGACAGGACGCGTTATACCCAGGGTTTTTATATAAATAGATTCTTATTTTTGTAACAAACACATATATTCTTTATAAGGGGAAGAGATCAACCAAAGAACTTGTATGCATGCATATAAGCCAAACCAATGGACATGGACAACAGGGGGATGAGAACATGAGGTTGTGTGTGTGTGTGTGTGTGTATCTATATATATCTATATATAGATATTTTTTTAAAAAATCTGAAGAGGCGCTCAACTCTGGTAAATGAGATTAAAACTGGGGTGGGCAACAAGCACACCTACACAACCACACTAAGAGGGAAAATTCCCATTTTATGTTAATTCTCTACCATTTTATTACACTAATCTTTTATTATTTTAAATTTAAAGGGAATGGGGGGGGGGGGCTTTCAAAAAATTATTTAGTTCAAAATATAAAGTCTAACAACCATAACTCCTAAACATTCCAGGTCATATGGAGAGATTCCTAAGTACTGGTGACCAAAGGGGAAAAAAATAAATAAAGGTGGCAAGATTAACTTTAAGCTTCTTCCTTATGTAAATTTTCAAAACTTTCAAGTGAAAAAATGACAACTTCTTAATTTCAGGTACAGACTCTCACACTATAAGGAGCAAATTTCACTAAGACTAAAACAAAAAATAAACTGAAACAAAACACTCAGCAATCATCAATTTCCAAATGAACAACAAAGGTGGTCCAAGAAATGGGTAAGGCCTCCCTTGTCTGAGATTTGGGGAAAGCACACTGTTAACATCCTCAGCACTCTAAGTTTTTCCTTTCATCTGAGCCTTTAAACTACCAATAAGTGTCTAAACCAGGGGTGGGCAAACTTTTTGACTCGAGGGCCACAATGGGTTCTTAAACTGGACCGGAGGGCCGGAACAAAAGCATGGATGGAGTGTTTGTGTGAACTAATATAAATTCAAAGTAAACATCATTACATAAAAGGGTAAGGTCTTTTTTTTTTTTTAGTTTTATTTATTTCAAACGAGCCGGATCCGGCCCGAGGGCCGTAGTTTGCCCACGGCTGGTCTAAACAATAATTCTGCACTATTCTCAGAATTGGCCACCACATATTTCTAATTCTAGAACAAAACTAAGAATTCAGGGGGTTGGGGGGGAGAAAACTTCTAAAACGAATTTTTTAAAATGAAAGCAAATCAAGCTCTTTTATCAATGCTCACAGAAAGGTATTGATTAGAAAAGAATACAAGTTCACTCTTTGCTCTTTCTCTCTCTTGAGCACGCCCTGCTTTTCCACACCCTTTTCTCCAGGGCTCTCTTGCTCTCTGAAGCAGGTCCGTGCCTTTCTCTCCTCTCCTTCCCCTGGATGAATTTTCTTTGCCTTTCTGTTTCCTAAGCTCCAAAGGCTTTTCTTTTGCCTCTGCAATTTATTTCCTGAGCCCATGCAGCCCAGTTGGCTCACTTCTGCTACCTCTGGGAACTTTCTAAATAAAAGTTTGCTTCTGCTTAGAAAAAAGAAGAAAAAAACACACAACTTTTTTACTGGAGTCTAATGTCCAAGTGAACATAGTACAGTAGTAATCAGCAGCATTACTGCTACAATTCATAGGACCCACCTACTGGTACTCAGACACAAATACACACCACTCAGACTACATTTACGGGTTTCCATACAAAAAAAAAGTACCCACTTTTGGTCAAGTCAACTAAAAAAGAAAAAGGTGAGTAAAGTGAAAGGCTGTAACATTATTAGGGAGTGGGCTCATGGTGTGGTGCCCCAACACAAGTAAGTTATAGCATGCTTTTTGATTTAGCAAAAGCAAGAGTACACAGGAAACTTAGAGCTAAAATCTGGGCAGAATTTTTAAATGAAAATGAATTTTCCCTATACTTTAAAAAAGCTCCAGATATTTCTAGAATATTCAACAAGGCAGTATACTAATTACAATATTTCGCATTACATATAAACTATATCAATGATCACTATAATAAAGGGTGATAATTAGTATTTTACAAAGATACTGAGGAAGAAAGCACAAGACAAATTTTAAAATAATTAGGAAAAAGAAGGAAACCAGCAACTAACATGGTTATTAGTTCACTGTGCCAGATTCCACGCAAAGCAATTCAAATGCACTATCATCCTTAACTCTCACATTATTTCATTTTAGTGATAAAGAAATTTGACCAAGCCACAAAGCTAATAATTGTAGAGCTGAGACATGAATCGCAGTTCTGACTCCAAACTAAAGTATGTTACTTACACAGCCATTGCCAACAGCTAAACAGATTTTCCTACAAGAATATTTATTTAAAACAAAATAATAGGCATACAAGAAAATAAACTTACAAATACATACCTCTACTTCATCTCCTTCACTAATTTCTTTTTTTATATCAGGTGGTGGTGGTAATCTAACTTCGTTAAATGGAACCTGACGTTCTGGTTGCCAACTGAAGGATTAGAAGAGAAATAAACATTATCAAAATATAGTATCCCAATACCCCCTAATATGGAAGCTATATAATCTATGCTTAGTGCTATATTTTTTTCAAATTAATCATTTAGCTTTCCCTAAGAAAAACAACGTTCATATTATATATTTTCCAAGTAATTAGTTTGTTGAGGTAGAACAAATTTTGCATGATTCTTGATGAAGTTTATAAATAATTAACATCATTGAAAATAATTACATATTACCTGCCAAATTATTCATCCTAAGGGAACAGTACATACATTATTCTGCAAATGATATGGGCTACATTCATAATAGTAACTTAGATTCAAAATAGTATCACATCAACACCACTGCCAAATAACAGCAGTGGAATCAACTTCAAACACATTTATAACTGGATGAGACATAATTCCAGAGACTATAAAACAATATAAACAGCATAATTCCGTTTTAGTGTATATGTTCACAGAAACACAGAAAATTACTCAATTATTTTGAATAGCTGAATTACATTAAGGTTCATTTTCCTCACATAAAAATTATCTTTTCAACAATGAACACATACATAATTAAAACCAGTAAAAGCTTAGTTTTAATGTTTGTAGCAAATATATATCAAAGTTACTAATTTAGCTATTGTTTAACTGACATTTTTTATGTTGTATTTTATAAGCTGAGTTGATGAATAACTTTAAGTTCTAATAGGTCATTCATATGCCTGAAAGGTATACCAGCACATAAAATGTTCTTTTAGCATCTATCTGCATGGGATGCATGGGATACACACACACACAACAGAAGGCAAGTAAAAGATTTTTGAGTGCTTTCTTTTCACCACTACTATCTAAATGGCAGCTGCTCAAAGACAGAAATCATCACAACACTTGTTTCTACATGAAACAGCTATTGGGCAGATATCTTTTCAGGCAGTTCCAGAGCAGCATAAAAGTGAAAGTTGAACAGTTCTTTTCTGACCTTCAGTTACATAGTGCTCCTTTATAACCCTTCCTAAACAAGGCTAGCATACTGTCTTTCATATTTTAAAACATTACCTAGCTGTTACAATATCTATAAACTGAAATTCTTTAATATTCAAACAATTTGAAAATGACTACCAGTAGCCACTCAGAAGGCTTCCTACAACATTATTTTAACATCTGTGCTTTTTTAAGAATAAAAATCCCATTTGTGCCATCTATTTTTACAAAAACTACTTACTGATTCATTTTCACATGTGCTTTGGCAAAGAAAAGGGTCATGAAAAAAAGTAATGAGTAAATGGTGGGCAGAAAAACAGGCAAAGAGTTATCAAAACTAGATTTAAATTCATAAGATGATCAAGCCATTAAAAGCCTGTCCAAAAGCGGTCATTTTTCACTGGCAATAGGAAGAATCAAAAGCAAACCGTTTGGCACTACCCATCTTTAAAATTAAAATCTCGCCCTGACCAGTTTGGCACAGTGGCTAGAGTGTCGGCCTGTGGACTGAAGAGTCCTAGTTTCGATTCCGGTCAAGGGCATGTACCTTGGTTGCAGGCACATCCCCAGTGGGGGGTGTGCAGGAGGCAGCTGATGGATGTTTCTCTCTCATGGATGTTTCTAACTCTCTATTCCTCTCCCTTCCTCTCTGTAAAAAATTAATAAAATATATTTTAAAAAAATAAAATTAAGATCTCTATCAATAAATAAAAAACTTACTTGTTCTCGAAAACAACTGTGAGGGAGTCTTCATGAACATCTTTGATAAATCCCTGCAAAAGCCAAAAACATTATTAAAAGTATATCAATATTCAATTAAACATTATGTTAACTCTAAAAGGCAATAATACTAGAGATATAAAGAATATATGGAGTACTAAAAAAGAACACAGAGCTTAGAATTAGGCAAATCTGGGTTTGATTTCCATCTCATTTGTGAAATGTAAGACTTGGAATTTATTTAAACTCTCTGAACCTGTTTTCACACAGTACTATAACCTCAGTTTCACATACCAAACTTGAAATTAGTAAAAAGCCTGAAACATCATAGGTATTAGTCAATACTCAAACTAAGTGAGTTAGTATTTAGTACTGTGACTAATAATAGGGTCAGGCTTTCAGGATTCACATGCCAGGCTCTCTATCACTTATACATTCTTGAATAAGATATCATACCTCATGTAACTGAGAATCAAGTAAAATAACTAATGTTTACCACAGTACTTGGCATGGAGGAAAAAACTTAAATTTATTATAAATATTAACTATAAATATTAAATTATAGCCCACCTTTAATAACTAACAAAACCACATTCTTAATACTAACCTTACCATTAACCTAATCTTATTTTTCCTACAACTTCTCTTCCTTCTTTGCTTAAAAAAAAGGGTGAGTACATTGCCTCAAAACCATTTTGGAATGAATATAAATAGACGAGAGGCCCGGTGCATGGATTCGTGCACCGCTGGGGTCTCTCAGCGTGGATCGGGCCAAAACCGGCAGCTCAACATCCCCCGAGGGATGTAGTAGTGCAGGAAGCAGCAGGCGGCCAGGGAGGAGCCTGAGCCCAGGCCAGGTGCCACACAGCTCCTGCTCATCACGGCACTGCTGCGCCTGCCTGCCACCACCACCGCTCGGTAGGCTTGCTGCCACTCTACTGTGGTCTCTGTGCACCCATCCTAGGGTGATACCAGTGTGCCCATGAGTGAGAAGCGGCCGCAGGCTTGCACCCAGTCAGTCTCGATACTGGTCCCAATCCTGGTCCGGATGGGGAAGGGGTCCACAGGGGGAGTGTCCACGGGAGAGGCTTGCACTGCCACAGAGGCAGGAGAGGCTCGTGCTGCCGCAGAGACAGGAGAGGCTCCTGCCACCACCGCTGCGCTCGCCAGCCGTGAGCCCGGCTTCTGGCTGAGCAGCGCTCCCTCTGTGGGAGCACACTGACCACCAGGGGGCAGCTCCTGCATTAAGCGTCTGCCCCCTAGTGGTCAGTGCGTGTCACAGCGACCGGTTGTTCCGCCATTAGGTCGATGTGCATATTAGTCTTTTATTATATAGGATTCTCAATAAAAATCAGTAGTCATTTTTAAGACTTAAAATTACTCTACCTTCATTTGATGAATATAGCTGAAAGAAATCATTAGACCTAACATACTCAAGAAAGAGCAAAGGACTCAAGTACAGAACAACTGTTATTCAAATCTTTGGCTCTATCGCTATATAACCTTAGGCAAGCAGTCCTTGGCACCTGATATGATTACAACTGACATTAAATGACACTTTATATTTCTGTCAATCAGAAATGCAAAGTTCTCAACCTTAGTCAAATGCATACACACACTTTGAAACACTAGGTACTTAGTAAATATTTTTGCAAAACAAAGATCAGACTAGACTTCATAAGATGCACTAAAACTAGCTAAATAAACATACATTTTCAGTTCCTTGTTAAAAGATAGCAGAAATGAGCACATCTGTTTACCTCATCTCCTTATCAGAAGCCCATTAAACAATACCAAAAAGATTCTTAGGGATAACCACCCCCCCACACACACACATACATACAAAAGCAGCACAAAAAAAATGCAACAGAATTTAGTAAACTCACAAAATAGATGGAGAAGCCTAATCAATTTCTAAAAAAGCAACAACTACCAATATTTAAATACTATACCTTAGACATTATTCTAAGTAAATCAGAAAACCAAAGACTATGAAACAAACTGGCAGAGGAAAAGGCAAAAAGCAAGATCAACAATATCACTCCAGAAAAATCTTTGGAACTTAGAAGAGGGTAACAGATGGGGGCTGAAAAAGAAAAAAAAAATCATTTTCTTTAATAATATAGAAATCGCCACCCTTGCTGGTTTGGTTAGAGCATTGGCCATGGCCTCTGCCCTCAGACTCGGTCACGGGATTCCCTGTCAAGAGTACCTGGGTTGCAGATTCCCCAGCTCCAGTAGGGGTTGTAAGGGGCATGCAGGTAGGCAACCAACAGATGTTTCCCTCTCATGTGGATTTTTTTTTCTCTCCCGTTTCCCCCTTCCCTTCCACTCTCTCTAGAAATCAATGGGGAAAAAATATCCTTGGGTGAGGATTAAAAACCAAAAAAATCATCATTCACAGAATGTAGATAACTATAATTCATCTCTCAGTACCCTCCTCCGACATCTGCTACTCAATTATATGATCTGTAATTTGACCCTGATCTCTCTCCAGCTTCAAAAGCCTATAACCTGATTTATTTGTGTGTTATAGGTTATTTCAATACAAACATTTTTTGAGGCCTAAAACTCAGGATACAGCAGGTTCTCAAATTGTACTGTTTCATTTTCATGTTGAGAGTAAAAAAAACCTATTCCCGTCCTGTGTAGAGTTGGCTCATTCACCCCATATCTGTGCTGGTGTTCTCTAGGTAGGTACTCCAGTTTTCTCCCACATCCTGAAGATGTGCACATGAGGTGAATGTCCCAGTCTGAGTGAGTGTGGGAGGAGTGTGCCCTGAGATGGAAGGGATTCCTGTCAAGGGCTGGTTCATGCCTGGTGCCCCAAGTTGCCAGGATAGGCTCCAATCCCCTCTTCATCCCCCAACCCTGAACTGGAAAAAGCAGGTTGAAAAAATCATCGTTTTTATTCATCTTTCTTAAATGTCTGTATAACTCAAATTTCAATGTTTAATATTACATGTGTTTTGAATCTTTATTTAGAAATCTGGTGACATTTTTGTGATCAGAAATATGCTTTAGAGAGAGACCAAGATGGCGGCATAGGTAAACACCGCAGACTGCTGCCGCAAACAACCACTTCAAAAATACAACCAATCCCCTCTTCATCCCCCAACCCTGAACTGGAAAAAGCAGGTTGAAAAATCATCGTTTTTATTCATCTTTCTTAAATGTCTGTATAACTCAAATTTCAATGTTTAATATTACATGTGTTTTGAATCTTTATTTAGAAATCTGGTGACATTTTTGTGATCAGAAATATGCTTTAGGAATTTAACTCTTGTTTATATATCAACTAGAGGCTCCTGCACTGGTAGGGTCCAGCTGGCTGCCCTGGTCGGGGTCCATCGGGCTGGACTGGCAGGGGGAAGGGAACCCGGGCGGGCTGGCTCCACCACCTGGTCGAACTCCCGGTGGAGGGGACAATTTACATGTTACCCTTTTATTATATAGGATTAGCCTATGGTAAAATTGGTTTTCTTATAGGTAGTTTTGCTTAAAGTTCCAGTTTCCAAGAACCTATGGATGATGTTAAGTGAGAACGTAGTGTACTTTCCTTTCACGAGTGCTATAATGGTTCCTGTTTGCAATTCTGGACCGATTTTTTTTGTTAATTCCTCTCCTCCCAAAGCTAAAAATTAAGAATTGCCATTCTTTTTTTTTTTAATATATTTCATTGATTTTTTACAGAGAGGAAGAGAGAGGGACAGAGAGCCAAAAACATCGATGAGAGAGAAACATCAATCAGCTGCCTCCTGCACACCCCCCTAATGGGGATGCGCTAGCAACCAAGGTACATGCCCCCGACCTGAATCGTACCTAGGACCCTCCAGTCCGCAGGCCGACGCTCCATCCACTGAGCCAAACCGGTCAGGGGAAGAATTGCCATTCTAGTACAAGCTCTGATTACCTGACCATACTATATTAATGATATCCTTGTCTGTTTCTCTATTCCTAGTACTTCATCCACACATCTACTTTCAGCAATCAATTTTTGGTGAGCACTTTCATAGTTATGTTACCAGCACATCTATTTCTATTATACTCTTGCAATTTCTAAGTAATGTTTCAGAAACTTAGAATTTTCAAGTTCATGAATATTAAAGTAAAACATATCTTACCATCAGAGGTCAGTCATACTTTCAGCTTTCACTAATGTTTTCTATTTTCTAGTCCTTCACAAACAACTTTCAGAATTTGGAATGTTCCATTATGTCAATCCTTATCATTTCTGTATAACGTGGACTAGTTCAAATCAGAGCTCCAAGTCACTGGGAAATTCTATTCTTCATTGTAATAAAATCTTTTTCTATTAAAAATCAGTGCTTATACCTGTCCCCACCCCACCCCCACTTTACTTCCAGCACATCAGTATCAGCTTTGTTTGGATGCACACTTTCACAATCTTTAAGAAAAAAATAAAGCTCTGGACACCTACTCTTATTGCTTAAATCCTTCAGGCATAAGAAAGATTAAATGGGTTAAGGACCTGACAGCCAGTCCTTAAAGTGCATTTGGACCAGGGGTGGGCAAACTTTTTGACTCGAGGGCTACAATGGGTTCTTAAACTGGACCGGAGGGCCGGAACAAAAGCATGGATGGAGTGTTTGTGTGAACTAATATAAATTCAAAGTAAACATCATTACATAAAAGGGTACGGTCTTTTTTTTTTTTTTTTAGTTTTATTCATTTCAAACGGGGCCGTAGTTTGCCCATGGCTGATTTGGACTGTAGTGAACAGTTAGGAAATATGTCCCATCGCCCAAAACCTAGATGCTAAGGATAAAATACTTTAGTGGCTAGATCTCTATTAAATTGTGTCCATTTGGTGCAGGTCAAAGTCAATACTTTTCAAGACATTTTTGTACTCTCCAAGTCAGCAGAATAATGGTAGGTCCCTTTAATACTAAGGAGCAAACAGCAGAGTGGGATCTCTGCCAAAGTCTTTGAATCAAGGGTCACCAAATAACAATAGCTACATTTGAAAATACTTTAGTGGCTAGATCTCTATTAAATTGTGTCCATTTGGTGCAGGTCAAAGTCAATACTTTTCAAGACATTTTTGTACTCTCCAAGTCAGCAGAATAATGGTAGGTCCCTTTAATACTAAGGAGCAAACAGCAGAGTGGGATCTCTGCCAAAGTCTTTGAATCAAGGGTCACCAAATAACAATAGCTACATTTGTCGCATTGCATATTGGGGGGGGGGGGGGTGCTTTTTGACTTTAAGTCTCCGTAACTTTGTCTTCCTCCTGGTACTCCAACATTAGGGATTTTTATCTCTCTTCCTACTCACAATCATCTGGTTCAGGAACCATATTTCTCAGAACAGAACTTTTCACATTTCTTTTTCATCTTTGCATACATATGCAAATATGAAAGATTCCAAGGCATCTTTATAAAATAGTCCATCTGTTCATTCAAACATGTCATCAAAGTATCTTAGAATGTGCTCCCAGAAGAAAGAGCATCATGTAGTAAAAACCCAAGAATGTCATAAATTATGTGTAAATTGGGGGTAAGGGAGGAGATGTTGAGACCAAAAAAAGTTAGCTAGGTAGGGGCGGGACTATAGCAGGAGTAAGTGAAACCAGGAACCCAGCTAGGCAAAGATATTAGAACACCCCAATTGGGGTGGGAAGGAAGGATGCGTGCAAGCAAGCGCACCAGAGGCATTACCTTTAAAATGTATGGCTATCACAAAGACAGCATGCAGATAACCAATCACAAGGCTGTGGGGCAAGCATATATACAAAACAGTGAGCACTCCCTTCCATTCTCCCCTGGTGCGGTGCCCTAACATTCCTGTTGCAGGGGAGCACATCCCCTGAGCCCACATGGCTTATGGCCATGTGGCCCTCCACACATGGACTATTAGAGTCTTTAATTAGCTTGGATACTAAACTACTCCCACTGTAACATGGAAGGAAGTTCTGGACACTGGCCTGCTCCTAGAACCCTAGCTGCACCTTTTCCAGGACTGGCTTCTCCCAATAAACTTTGGTTCCATTAATCATTTTTGTCCTTGATTTCATTTTTTTTTTTTTGGTGAGACAAGAACTAGGACTCAAAACACCCACATTTTTGGTTTCAAAGGGAACAGCAGAATTCCGTAAGTAGTGTAAGCACTATTTTAAGAAATTATTTTTCAAATGCAATCTAGCCTGAAATAAATTTATTTTTAAATATTCAGTAAGGTGGCAAGTTAACCAATAATCAGCTTTCTAGATAAAAATAACAAGCAGCTGGAAAATAAAGGACAAAAAATATTCTAACAGCATTAAAAACAAAACCGTAGAAATGCCCTCAAAAACAAAAAAAGTGCATAATGTGCAGAAATCTTTGAAGCTTGACTAATAAATGTTTAGGAAAATGTAAACCACATCATTCTTATAGAGCAGTGGTTCTCAACCTTCCTAATGCCGCGACCTTTTAATACAGTTCCTCATGTTGTGGTGACCCCCAACCATAAAATTATTTTCGTTGCTACTTCATAACTGTAATTTTGCTACTGTTATGAATCGTAATGTAAATATCTGATATGCAGGATTGTATTTTCATTGTTCGTGACCCACAGGTTGAGAACCGGTTATAGAGGGTCTTGATATTACAAAAATTTCAATATATCCCTAAATGGAATCCCATTAAAATACTAAGGGAGTATATGATTCTGTTGGAGAATGGGTCATTCCTAATAAAATTACACCAAAACAAGAAAGTATTCAAAAGGGAAACTTTTAAATGGGAGTAGGAGTTAACTAGAATACACTACCTCTATCCAAACATTAAAGTTCATTTTAAAGCTACAATTATCGAGACAAAAAAGACAGATTCCAAAAAATAGGTTTAACTCATCTAGAAAACTAAAAACAGAAGAAAATGGATTTCTTCACCAAAAATCAATGGATGAATGTTTCAAACTTTTTAAAAATCAATAAAGATTTTAGGAGAAAGCCCAAGACAAGTACCCAAAAACAACAACAATCAGAGCCACAAACAAAAAGTTTGATAAACTTATATTACTAAAGGCTAAAATATGATTAAGCAAACAATATCACAAAGAAAGAAAAGGAAAGTGAAACAACAGTTAAAATCCCAATTTATAGTATTATTTGCTGATTTAGTAAGAACAAGCTGAAATAAGCTGATAAGAGAAGAATGGGTGTTAATTATGTAAATGGGCAAGTCACAAAAAAGTAAGTTGTCATTTTAGTAATGTATAAAATCCTCTTTAAAGTATTACACATTTACTACAATTTGTTTTGAACTTTGCTTCTCTCTTCCCACTTTATATCTTGTAGATCCTTTCTCATCAGAACATAAAAATCGACTTCATTTTTTAAACATTTGCATAGGGTATATGGCAATTTTGGGGTGGGAGCTTAAATGGCCTATGGTTCAAGGAACACAGGGTATCGGCTTAACATAAGAATACATTTTTGAAGTTACAGAACACCACAACTGAAAAACAGGTTTTTCAACTTGGTAGGTACTCATGTGGAAGAAAATCTTATTGGTTAAACAGAAAGCAAGATGGAATTCCTATAGAAATTCAAAGATTGAGATATACAGTCAAAAATAAGAAGGGGTGAGTTATGGACCCTGGCTAATGGCTCTGAAGATGGACAAAATTTCTCTTATACACCTTTCAGTTCCCTCACATTAGAGAAAAGAAGTTGAAACCATACACATATACATAGCCCAAAGTTTCTATTATAATTACTAAATTTAAAACCTCTTCTGCCAAGCCAGTATGGCTCAGTGGTTGAGCATCGACCTATAAACCAGGAGGTCACGGTTCGATTCCCAGTAGGGCACATGCCCGGGTTGCCATCTCAGTCCTCAGTGTGGGGCGTGCAGGAGGCACCAGATCAATGATTCTCTCTCATCATTGATGTTTCTATCTCTCTCTCTCCTCCCTTCCTCTCTGAAATCAATCAAAAATACTTAAAACAAAACAAAAAACCCTATTTTTCTGTCTGGAGCAATCAGATGATAAAATGCTTTTGCTAATTCATATTTTTAAACTCCAAAGGTTAAGTCTGGTAGCAATACTAATGCGAAGAAATAAGGCACCTTTTCCTAAAAGCCTATTTAAACCAAAGTTCCAGAACAAAACATCAAAATCTAGTTCACAACTGGAGAGGCAGCTCTGTTGTCTAAAACATAAATGTAAGTTAAAATAAAATTTTAATGTTTAAAGTGTGGATCAATTTATCAGAGATTGCTTGTTGAGGCTTAGAAACCTACAGAAAAGCATGAATCCCTCTGGAACATCCCTACTAACTTCATTAAGAACATATCATCCTAGTCTAGAAAAATTCCTTTGACTGGAAAGTAATTATCATTTAAAATCCGCCCATTACTTTAGATTTTTTAAAAATCCACTGACTTAATATTGTAATTCACTTTAACCCTAAACTTACATTCCTTGTAAGGAAACAGAAACTTTAAAACATTACTACTCAGCAAACTACTAACAGAAACTAGAGAGCATGAATTCTTAATGGTTGAGTGGAAGCCCAGATCCAAAACTTAAACTCTTTCTCAGGATTACTGTTGTGAAATTTAGAGACTTTATTTTTCCATTTATTTGACACAACAGTGAAGTAACCACATTTTTTATGCCTTCTCCAAATATTAGTTGATGGCTTAATTACGGAAGCAAAGGTGATTAAATATTGTAATCTATAAACAAATTAATTAGAATAAATTCTCTATATATCAGGTCCTATATAGGGCCTATCTGACTGGGTTAAGTCTCCATTTTCCCCAACTACATTAGGTAAAGTTTACTGTTGTGGATAAATGTGATTATAAAGCGTGACTCATGAAAAATGAAAAGTTTAATAGCATAATTTATGCAAAATTTGCCTCAGGTTTTTGTTTTCCAAGAATGGCCACAACGGATTTATCACTTGTTACCCTTTGATCAATTATCAGTTTATTTAATGATTCATCCTCTGACCACAGTCTGCCTTCTCAGCCCATCAATACTAATGATTTAGTATCTCTGAAATCGGAATGCTTCTTACCATGATAGATGGCATCTTAGAATAGCTGATAACCATATGGCAGTCAGAATATAAATATGTGTTACTGTTTAAGTATGCTCAAAGCCCTGGCCAGGAGTTCAATTGGTTAGAGCATTGTACTGATATACCAAGATTTCAGGTTTGTTTCCTGGTCAGGGCACATACAAGAATCAACAAATGAATACATAAATAAGTAGAAAAACAAATCAATGTTTCTCTCTCTCCCCCCTTCCTCTTTCTCTAAAATAAATTTTTTAAAAAAGTACTAGTATGCTCAAACTTGGTTTGCTTGCAATTTTCTTTGACACTTGACAACACCTTGACATTTCATTCAGCAAACCAATGAAGGACCATTCTAGGAAAGACTGACATTTCTTACCAGAAGGCTGTTCTGCTGACACCTTCTGATAAAATCAAGAAAACACCAGCACTAAATGTTGCAGAGTGGGTGAAAACTCTTGGGAGAAAATCCTGGAGATTAATTGAGGAAAGATCTTTTAAAGTTTGCTTGCAACATCAATGCTCTCCATGGCACTGAAGAAGATATTGTAAGAAGAAATACAATCACCTGTGAAGGTGTTTTAACCAAATTAAATTTAACTAATTTAAATGTAATGCTTATGTTTTCATTTTATGTATGCAAGATGTTTGAAGATGATCTTTCCATATGTATACAAAAAAATTATAAAAGATAAAGAAAACTACCTCTCAGGTTAGTTGGCAACATTTCCACTTCATGCCTCTTACACCTGATGCCATTTTCAATACAGTGAAATTGTATGGATCTTCCACTAACTTCCCAAATGGAAAAATAACCTAGTACTTGGAATCTAAACCCAACTTCCAACTAGAGGCATCTCTACCTTTGGCTTACTTCTACACCTCCAATCAACATGCCAACAGTCAGAATCATCTGTTGTCCTACTTTGCACTCTATACACATATGATCCAATTTACAGGATTAAAAAGAGAATAAAGCAATGTGTTTCTGAACTATGTATACAGTTAACATATATAAAAAAAAACCTCATCAACAGGGAAAGGGGAAAAAATCACTTATTAAAGACACTATAGTATAGTGGGGTTTCACTATTAAGACGGGGCTCAAATCCACTATTTACTATGTGGTAGGTAAAACAAAAGAGGGCCCAGGACAGTAAGATAAGGAAAATAAGACTCCTAACTCGCTTATTTGCCCAAAAGCAAGTCACAATGTCCCACTTCAGGGACTCTATGGTCTTCCCAGAGCACCTAAGAGACTTTTTGGGGCAATTCTCAGCAGATTCTATAAACCCTGAATGAGACCCAGCTTTCTTGGAGTTGGACATCCTCCTACCATCCCAATCCTAGAATTGAGGAAGACTTGGCTAAAGAGAGCAAATACCAATTCCCCCACATCTCCCCATTCCCCATTAATACATGGTGCTAATACAACTGCCTATAAATATTCAAAAGTAAATCTTGATGTAGTAAATATAAAATGGATGAATGAAACACTATAAGAAAACCTAAGAAATGTTATGTATAATCTGAACATAGGATGTCTTAACCAGGACTGGAAACCCTAAAGCCTTAACAGGGAAAAACTAGTTCAGTATATAAAAAAAAATTAAAAGTTCTCTATGGCCAGGGATACCAGAATGTCAACAGATAATAGATGTGGAGGAGAACTCTTACAATAAATAACTCTTAAGCAATCCCAAAAAGGGACAAATGACATCCCAATAGGCAAATGGGCAAATGACAGGCAACTTATGGAAAAGTCAATCCAAGTGGCCAACAAATATTAAAATTCTGCAAGTCAAAGTTCCAATGAGATAATCCTTTACATCCAACACAGGCAAAAATTAAAGATTATAAAACCCATTCCTGGTAAGATGTAAAGAAAAGCACTGACATTCATTGATGGAAGAAAAAGGAAGTGCTAAGCCTTTTTGGAAATTTAATCTGTTAACATTTACTAGTTAAAAACAAGTTCCCTTCTACAAGCTATCCCATTTTGAAATCTACCGAATGGAAACAGGTATGTGGAATAGCAAAAAAATGAGAACCAAGTGTCTACTAACTGGAGAATGACTGAATTTCATGGTAATTCTTACTGTGAAACATTACATAACCATTAAAACATAATTACATTCCAAGTACAAAGAGCCAAGATGTAGATTATCTTCTTTTTATAGACTATGGAAAAAACATACATGAGTATCTGAATGTGTATCTATATACCATTCTACTGAGTATGTAGGCAAATCAGGTATGATGTATACTTGGCTATAAGTGGATTACCTAAAATAAAATGGGGAAGAAAGGATATCAAGTGGTGAAAGGAAGCCAAGAGGAGGAAAAAAATTACAATAAAGCACCCAGCTGGTGTTGCTCAGTGGTTGTGTCAACCCATGAACCAGGAGGTCAAGGTTTGATTCCTCCTGGTCAGGGCACATGCCCGGGTTTTGGGCTCTATCCCCAGTAGGGTGTGAGCAGAAGGCAGCTGATCAATGATTCTTTCTCATCACTGTTGTTTCTATCCCTGTCTCCCTCTCCCTTCCTCTCTCTGAAATTTAAAAAAAAAAAAAAAGCACACATATTTTTTAAAATTGCAATAAAGCAATATACTTATGCATGTGTAAAATTATACATATGTACATGTATGTATAAATATATCTTAAGCCAGCACTTTTTCCTTACAGCATATATATACATTACTACTCCCCACACCTTTTTAAATATTTCCATCTCTAGGACCTCAAATCTACTTTCAAACTAACAAACTTGTTTGTTTTATGTTTACACTTAAAAGATCTAAGCTGTAATTTGATTCCAATAACAAGCATGAACATTTAAGACTGCTGCAATTAAAAAAAAAGTCTTAACTTCACCAGGTAACTGATTCAAACTCCCATGTTTGTCTAATTTCCCTCTTCTCTAGATTATATCTGTACTAGAGGCCCCTTGCATGAAATCGCATGGGTGGGGTCCCTCATTGTGGCCTGCGGGGATTAGGCCGAAACCGGCAGTCCAACGCCACCTGCCACTCCTTCCTGCCTGCCGCTCCCGCTCATCCCAGCCCCACTGCGCCCACCACAGGCTCACACCCTGTCAGTCCTAATCGCCCTGTCAGTCCTAATGGGAAGAGGCCCGCATCACCACAGCAGCACTGGCCAGCTGTGACACAATCAGCCCTCTGGGCAGGCGGTGGGACGCCCTTGCCGGCCCGGGATCCAGATCCATCCCACTGACTTCAAGCCAGTTGTCCACGCCTTGTCGGGAACCACCTGGCGGCCGCTTTTACATGGTTTCTTCCTTGCAGAGTATCTAGGGAGGGGAAGTGGCCACGGCGCCAGAGGCCGACTTCCAGGAGGCTGGCAGAGCTGCAGGGATTGTGCCGGCGGTGCCAGTCCATCGGTGCCTGGCCCGTTCCCTGGAGAATGGATCTGCAGGACTACTGAGGGAGTGAGTGGCTGCCACCGGGCTGGTGGACTGCTGGGCCGGGCAGTCAGCTGAGCAGCACTCCCACTGTAGGAGTGCACTGACCACCAGGGGGAGCTCCTGCATCGAGCGTCCGCCTCCTGGTGGTCAGTGTGTGTCACAGCAACTGGTTGACCAGTCCTTCGGTCGCTTAGGCTTTTATATATGTAGATATGGTCTAATTTGTATAGAAAACACCTTCTGCAGTTAACCGTGCCAGTGAGTATGCTTTCCTGATTCGCCATGACATCTACAATGATGCAGTCAAAAAGGACACTGGCGTTTGTTTCTCAGGTGCATGTGCACTGGCTGCCTTGACCTGGTTCATACATATGAGAATAAGCACCTTCCACCTGTCAGGAAGACTGTGGGCGTTCCCTCAATATATTTTCAATTGTTTGACTGGATATGATTAAAAGTACATATATTTTGGGGTGTTTCTGTAGGTGTTTTAATAAAAATATTTTATTAACTGTTCTCTCAGCTTTTATAGTCTACCAAATATTGTTTTTCATTCCCTGGGAAAACATGTTAAAATGTCCTGTTAAAATTATGGATTTTCGCCGAAACCGTTTGGCTCAGTGGATGGAGCGTCGGCCTGCGGACTGGGGGGTCCCGGGTTTGATTCCGGTCAAGGGCATGTACCTGGGTTGCGGGCACATCCACAGTGGGAGATGTGCAGGAGGCAGCTGATCGATGTTTCTCTCTCATCGATGTTTCTAACTCACTATCTCTCTCCCTTCCTCTCTGTAAAAAATCAATAAAATATATTTAAAAAAAAATTATGGATTTTCAAATAAACTTTGCAAATCTCTTTAAAAAAAAGTAGCTTCAAATACACTAAAGACAAACTAATCTACAAACAGATATTATTTTAAATCAATGGACACATCCCACAAATAAAAAAATCTGCAAATTTACTAATCACATTATACATTACATAAATTATTACATCATTATGGAATAAGTTATATTAAGAAAAAAAGTTACTCAAGGTAAGCCTTCAGCATTCTTTAGTATTGAACATTTAAGTGTTCTAAATAAAACGACAATGAAGGTATGAAAATTTCATAAGAATGCATAAGTACCTACTAATGCTTGCATACCAGTAATGTTCTTTGCTTGTTAATTTCACAAGTTTGTAAAATCCAACAGTTCACCTTAAAATGGAATGATTTAGCGGTTCCAAATGGCCACCCAAAACTATTATGACTTTCCTATTGCAAAGAGTTGAAGTTCCCAATAGTTCTTTCCGTGCACATAAAGTTCTGTTACAATAGCTGAACTTAACCAGAATTAATATATAACCCCTAAAAAAAAGCCAATTTAAGTTGTTTGAATCAAAATTTAAAATGAAGTTTTGTATACATGCAATGTTATAATGTTTAAGTCTAACAATATATCAGACAGAGTCCAAAAGCCAAGAATAACTGATTCATTTGTTCTTTCAATATGTATTGAAGGCTTACTACTAAGTACACACATCAAGTTACTGAAAAACCTGAGACTTGAAAATAACCTGAAAAACTATAAAACCAAACAGTAACATGGGAAAGGAAGGAAAGTTTTAATATGACTAATTATCCTGAAGAAGTCTTGCCAGGGGAATGCATGTTCCTTTGCCAACAATATCTATAAACTCCATTAGTTATTACTGGGAGAGACTCATCCTCCAAAAAAACTAAGCAAAAGGTGTTGAAGCTATAGTATGAGAGACAAAACAATTGGTATTTAACTCAGATTTAATGTTGGTTCAATTTTTGCCATTCTTTTGGCCTCTTTAAAATAATAAAAGGATTGTTATACATCTAAATATACATGCTCAGAGTAACAAAGTAATGCCTAGTATTGCTTTTGTTTTGCTTGAGCTGTTTTTGTTTTTTTGAAGATTTGGTCCTAGAAAATTTAATAACCACAAAAACAGTTTCACTATTTGCTAAAGATCTGCCAAAGAATCTTCTAAACATAGTTAATAATATTGCAATATCTATGTATGGTGTCAGATGAGCATTAGATTTATCTGGGTTACCACTTCAGAAGGTATATAAACGTCTAAATACTATAGCACACCTGAAACTAATATAATATGGTACATCTACTGTAATTGGAAATAAAACTTTTGTTTAAAAAGCTCTGGTACCCTAAAATAAATATGCTATGTGGCACGATTACCACCAAGAAATGCCACATTATTAAAAAGTTTCATACTACACATGCATATATAAAACTGGAGGCCCAGTGCATGAAATTCATGCACGGGTGCAGTCCCTAGGCTTGGCTGGAGATTAAAGCACGATCGTCTGGAGTGGAAAGGCAGGTCCCAGCTGACCTCTGGGCCCTGGGCAGCACCTGGGCTCCCGGTCCCCCTGCACACCCCCTTCTGCCTGAGTCACGGTGCCCAAGTCCCCACACGGAGATGTGGTGAGCGCAGCTGGACGCAGTATGGGCCTCTGGGCCGCCCAGTGGCTCTGCACAGAAGCCGCCCAGTGGCGCTGCACAGAGAGGGCAACACGCTCTCTCCCAGCTGGCCTCTCAGACCATCCTGTGTAAACCCACGGGGAGCCCGACTGGCCCCTGCAGTCCCGGCAGCTGTGGCCTGGCTCACCCAGAAGAGGCCGCACAGGTGCGAGGCAGGCTCCTTGTGGGCACCCGGCACCTGAGTGCAGGGACGTCCCAGGGGAGGGTAGCAGGGGGAATGAGAGCGAGCTTGGCAGACACCCTGCATTCTCACCACACCTCCGTCCCCATCCCCCTAACCCCCAGTGAGAGGTTGCAGCATATCACCAATGCCCGCCATGTTCCACACCACCCACTGGTGGTCAGTGCCCGTCATAGCAAGCTGTAGAACTCCCGGTCTCCAGGTCGAACAACCACCCAAGGGGACAATTTGCATATTAGGCTTTTATTATATAGGATATTTCAAGTATTTTCCAAAATACCTTACACAATATAAAGCTAACAACTGAGTATGATATAAACACATGAATAGTTATATCCAGCACAAATTATAATTTAAGCCACATAATCCAGTTTTAAAATTGCTAGTAGCCACATTAATATACTAACTGGTAAAAATTTTATAATTTAATCCAACATATCCAAAATATTTCAACATGTAATCACTATTTTAAAATTATGATTTTTTCATACTAAGTCTCTAGAATCTAGTATGGATTTTACAGCTAAAGAATACCTCAACTCAGAACTACAATGTTCGCTAATGACTGATTACTATAATTGTGTTGCATTCATTTTCCCTTATGCGCAGGCGCACCATTTCTCTCCACTAATACTAGCAGTGGATATTTTAGCAGCCAACTGCTACATTATTAGTCTTGTACTGACTTGTTTGGTGTGCGCCAACAGAAAATATTTTCCTTTCGAGAACAAGGAAAAGAGGTTTATTTGCGTTACATTTATTAATTTGTGCAGTTATTCAGTGTCTGGTAAGTTAATGTTCAGAAAAAATAATTTTTATTAAAATGTTCTATTATTTTGTTAATGACTAGGGGCCCAGTGCACGAATTTGTGCCCTTGAAAGGAACTGTGGGCCGCGAGGCTGTGGTGGGCACAGGGGCAGGTCTCGGCCCATCCTCTGCATCCCCGCCCGGCCCCTTCCGCCGTCCCCCCCACCCCCGTCTCCTGTCTGCCGGCACTCTGTGGATATACTAAAAATAAATGAATTGTATAGTTTACATGGATGAATGTTACGGTATGTGAATTATCCTATATAATAAAAGCCTAATATGCTAAGTGTCTGGTTGTCCATTCAACCAATCAAAGCCCAATACGCTAATGACATGCTCAGGCTGTTCAACTGCTCGCTATGACGTGCACTGACCACCAGGGGGCAGATGCTCGGATCAGTAGGTTAGCTTGCTGCTGGGGTCCGGCCAATAGGAACTGAGTGAGAAAGGCCAGATACGCCCTGGAGCCCTCCCGCATCCTTCCCCGGCCCCTATTGTGCATTGGTGGGGGTCCCTCGGCCTGGCCTGCACCCTCTCACAATCAGGGACCCCTTGGGGGAATGTCAGAGAGCCAGTTTCGGCCCAATCCTGCAGGCTAGGCCAAGGGATCCCACTGGTGCACAAATTCATGCATTGGACCTCTAGTATTTCAATAAAGCTCTTACATGTTTCCCACCCCCTGCCCCCCATCCGCCCCCCGATAGTATATAGGTTATATGGCTTCCAGGAGCCAACTTGATCATGGTGTCGGTCCCGGTCACTCAGCACTGTCAGTGGGTGCGAGCAGCAGCTCCGGTGCTGGTAGCAGGTGCAAGCAGGGTGGCACTGGCAGCAGGTACGAGCGCCGGAAGCAAAGAATTTTCAGTAACCACCAGAGGCTTGCCCAGATGACAGTGACTAGCGCCCTGCTTGGTCTGGCACCCTGTGGGGAGCCAAGATAGGATTAAGCCTGGGACTGACCTGTTGGCAAAGTCACAAACAAGTCCCAGCTTAGAGGGCACAGTCCTCTTAGCATATTTAGGCTTGACCTTATGACGCTCCCTAGATCTTACCTGGGAAGCTAATGGGCTGAGGGAAGTGCAACAAGAACAAAAACAAGTGAAACTCACAAGAACAGTGTAACTTCGGTAACCACTACCTTGTTTACTACCTCTGACTATAAAAATAAAGGCTCAGTTTGCCTCAGGATCTTTCTCTGTGGCCTCAGCCAGGCACAGAAAGAGCCACGGAGACTAAAGAGAGCTAGAGAGTTCTGAACCCTGTCTCCGTGTAAAACATTCTTTGCCGACTCTGTCCACACCTTTGGGAACCCCTGGACCGCTGGGGCTGGGCCCCGCCAGCACCCCCGCTCAACTGCTCCACCATCCTTCCGTGGCCAACTCCCACCATGTTCCGCACGTGCCCTGGTGGTCAGCACACATCATAACGACCAGTTGTTCGGTTGTTTTGCTGTTCGATCTATTTGCCTATTAGACTTTTACTATATAGGATTACTCATTTATTTCAGCCCTTTGTATTCAGCATGTCTCTATCAAAATAAACCTACGTTTGTATGAAAATTGAAGGTTTTGTGTTTTTGCAGCCCACATCAACTGAAACCTTGTTTATTTGGCCTGTGTTAGCCTTTGAGTCTGACACGCTTGCTGTAAAGAGATTTAAAAAAAGAAAATGTTTTTATTGGTTCCAGAGAGGAAGGAATAGGGAGAGATAGAAACATCAATAATGAGAACCATCAATCAGTTGCTTCCTGCATGCCCTCTGCTGGGGATTGAGCCCAAAACCTAGGCATGTGCTCTGACCAGGAATTGAACTGTGACCTCCTGGTTCATATGTCAATGCTCAAATACTGAGCCACACTGATGTGGCTAAAAAGTAGATTTTTGTAAAGTGAAGACATAGCTCAAATCATTTTTTCAGGAATCCTCACAATTCAGTCCTCCTGACTTCCACTGTATTAATTAGTAGTAATTTATAATGAAAAATAATTTGACAAACCATATAATATTTGTACCCCCAAAATAAACATACTGTAGTGATGACAGACATCAGGCTCTCTAGAGTCTGAAAGATCAGTCTGAATCTTGAATCAGCCTCCTATTAATTTTATGGACCTACATTCATTTATAGCCTCAGTTTCCTTAATTGATAACATGATCTCCCCTTCATTGTGAATAAAAGGACTGAGATAAATTCATGTCAAGTACCTGCACCATCTGATAGTGTGCATGCTCAATAAATAATAGGTGTTATTGTTGTTAGAGCTAGATGTGAACAGAACCTAGCATATTCCACCACTCCAACGGTCTCATACTGCAAATGAAAAAAATCAAGGTCTCACAACCAGCCAGTACAAGAATTAGGGGTCAGACATGGAAGATAGAAGGCATATTGCTCTTCCCACTAAACAAACAAAAACAAAAAACACAACAAAAACTAGTTTGCTACACCTTTAACACTGTGGTAGAGAACTCACTTCTCAAGTTGTTATCCAGTCACATGTCTGCCCTGTATTCATAACTGAAATGTAAGCTCACTACACTAAAATTTCCTTTGAAGAACTAATACAGTACTATGCTCAACAAGGCAATTGGAAGTGAGAAGCCCTAAAGTTAAATCTCACTTCAGCATAGTGTTACCTTGAACAAGTTAATCATGTCAATTTCCTAAAATGTAAAATGGGGATACCACATACTTCATGGAATCCTTGAAAGAAAATCAGGAAATACATGTATAAGTGACACAGAATATCTAGGCACTCATAGAAAACTATTACCTAACTCACAGAAGGCACACAAATATGCTGTTGGAAATATGCTGCTGCAAAAAATGAAAAATATGGGAAAAAGCATGCTTTCTGTAAGTAAATAAAGCCAAGGCCTTGGCAATACATCCTTAGCTAGTTTTATTAATTTTTTCAGAGTTTTCATAATCGTACTGTTCTTATTAAAACAAAACTACAGGAAAAGTATTCAAATGTAATTTTTAAAAATTGTTAATTGGCCTTTTCATTTAGTTGTCTTAGTTCTTTTACATTTTTATAATAATCACATTTTAAACATGTAAAACTAAAAATTATCTTTAAAATATCTGGAATTGTATGTTAATTTAAGTGTCCCTAGTATTATTGACAGCCACCACTTTTTCATCAACAACTAATCTCCACAAAGGAGTCAACACTAAACTATACTAACTTTGCAGTCATTACACTCTCAGAATACAACTCCTTCACTATTACCCCATAGGTCATCATCATTAGTGATGCTAAACCTGTATATTTTGTTATCAAATTTCATTTTAATATTAAAATAAGCTAAGTTAATAAGATTTTGAAAATATTATACTTTAAAATTTGTTTTGTAGTCAATTACATAGTCAAAGAAGAACTCACAAAGCTCTAAAAGTATTTAGTTCTATTTTCTATAGAGAAGGCCTAATATTTCATTCAACCATCTTAGAAATTATACATTTCCTTGGAACACCATGGAAACTTTCCTCTATATGAGCCAGAAATTGAGTGACTTTCAACTTATATTTAAAATTATATCCTGCCCATAGCTATCAATGTTATTACAAACCTTACTATCAGGTACATCAGTTAAAAAGCATTTTAATGACCCCAAATAGGCACAAGGTTTTGGGGGGGCATGGGGTAATGGAAATGTTCTAAAATAAGATTGTGGTAATGGTTACACAACACTGTAAATACTCTAACAACCACAGATTGTAAATTCTAACTCACAGCTTTAAAAAAAGGGGGGGGGGGGGCATCTTAAATGGCTAGTAGTATAAACCCTAAAATGCCATGCTCCAGGTAGAAAAGGTTATAAAAGCAAATTTCCATAAAAATGACATCTCCTATCAAGCGCTTAATTAACATATCTCCCATCTGTTCCAATCCCCATAGATTATAAGGCTGCAAACAAAGTATCAGGTCTTTATCTCTAACTATAGATCCACTGTTAATTTATAATAGCAAGACACAGCTCTGACAGGGTAGCTCAGTTGCTTAGGGCTTAGTGCATCCTCCAGATACCTCAAGGTTTCGGGTTCCATCTCTGCTCAGGGCACATATAAGAAGCAACCAATGAATGAATAAATAAGTGGAATAACACATCGATGTTTCTCTCTCTCACTCCCTCAAAAAATAAAAAAGAAAGATACAGAACATGCTATTATTTGTGTAAATATTTATTTTGGGGGGGGATATCCTAATTTTTGGTCAAATCTTCAGCTATTCACTGGTTCCAATTAATTTGTGAAATGAAGTTTCAGTTCCTGGAGAAAACCTTTAATCAATGTTTACAGAGCAGTGCTTCAAGGCAGGATGATATTGCTACTAATCCCATGACTGAAATTCTTCACTGGCAATTTCACATCTAATCTTCAACCAAGGATATTTTTTTCATTGATTTTCAGACAGAGTGGAAGGGAGTGGGGGGGGAGTGTGGGAGGGGAGAGGGCAAGAGACATCAATTGGTTGCCTCTCAGAGCCCAGATGGGTCAGGGGATCAAACCCACAACCGAGATACATGCCCTGGACCAGGAATCAAAACCTTGACCCTTTGGACCTCAGGCCCATGCTCTAACGAGCCAGGGCCACTGGCAATTCACATTTAGATCCAAGTGTGTGTCTGTGCGTATCCAGTGGTTCTCAACCTTCCTAATGCCGCGACCCTTTAATACAGTTCCTCATGTTGTGGTGACCCCCAACCATAAAATTATTTTCGTTGCTATTTCATAACTGTAATTTTGCTACTGTTATGAATCGTAATGTAAATATCTGATATGCTATATGTTTTCCGATGGTCGCGACCCACAGGTTGAGAACCGCTGGTATAGACGGAAGGGGAGAAAAAGGAAAATCAATCACCTATACATTGAAAAACACAACTGAAAGAAAAAAATACACCAAAATGTTAGCTGTTATTCTCAAGGCCATTTCTGATCGATTTCCTAAATTCTAACTAACCATGCATTATTTAAATTAGAAAAAAATTAAATTGCTGCTACACTAAATGAAAGAAGCCACACTCAAAATGCTATAAAGGTGTATGATTCTACAATAGGACATTCTGAAAAATGCAAAACTATGGGAACAGAAAACAACCTAGGAGAGAAGTTGACTACAAAGGGGGATGAAGGAAATTTATGGGATGGTGAAACTATTCTATCTCTTCATCCTGGTGATGGTTACACAATTGTGAGCATTTATCAAAGCTCATATAATTGTGTTTCTAAAAAGATGAATTTTACTATATTCAAGTTAATCTAAATTTACATAGTTAAAAATAAAAAAGTGCTTGTGTGTTAGGCCAATTTTTTCCAAGTAGGAGAAAAAAATATTGGGGCCCTGAGCTCTTTCAAACCCTCATTTTACACAAAAGAAAACAGACGCAGAGAGGTCTGTTCAGGGTCCACTGCTAGATAATGGTAAGCTAAAGTACAGACCTAAGAATTCCCATTTATTTAACTTCAAATCCAGGACTTCCTTCCACTTCACCATTCTCACTCTTCTAAGAGTTTTTTAGACCACAATTTCCACAAAATGTATGTACCAGTGGATTATGGCAAGAGTAAAATTCAAATGTTCAAATGCAATTATTTTAGTACATAAAAACGCAGCTTGGGGGTCCTTCCCAAACTTTGCCAAAGAACCACTTCTTTGTTAGGTAACACCGAGTAACTGAGTCAAAGTCTAAGTAGAATCTAGCAGATAGGTGGGTAGGGATCAACAATAGGTACCTTTAGAGTTCCAAAATAGGGAGATTTGACTTGATACTGAGAAGCCAAAGTAAGACTGTAAACAGTCTTTACTAAAACTTTCAATGATGATCATAAATGAGTTGCATAAAAAAGAAACGAAGGCTATCTTGTGTAGCAATCAACATAAAGTATACTTAGCCAAAAAGCAATGGCGTTCTACCATCTACATGCTGCACAAAAATTTAAGACAAAATAGTCCTTTTCAATATGACCAAAAAAAAAAAGCATGCCTCCATTACACAAGAACTGTGTAATCAAATAGTGAGAAATTAAACTTTTCCATGGGTGAGGGAGTATTGCTGCAAAGCATATGAACCTTATTTACCCTTGACAGAAAAAGTATGGTAAGCCCCTTTGTGCCTTGTGCCTGCACTCATTCAGAGGCAACCTCTAGGTTTCAGTAAGAACAGCAGTCAATGAAGTAGCTACTCAAATTTTACTCAGGTCCCTCTGTCTGACACTAAAGTTTGTTTCTTTACTGACTGGTTTAAGAAAGAGAGGAAAACATCACCTCGTTATCCCACTTATCCACGCATTCCTAGGTTGACTCTTGTGTTCCCGCACATGCCCTGACCCAGGATGGAACCAGCAACCTTGGCACGCTGGGAGGACCCTCACCCACTGAGCTGCCCAGCCAGGGCCTGCCTGACCCCAAGGGTGACACCTGGCCTGCTGCTAGAACTAGTCCCACGTTAAAACTTCTTCCCGTCACGCCGTCCCTACTTCGTTGATCACCTAAGGAGATTTAAAGTTGTCAAGAGCACAGGGCGAGCCTTTAGACGCTGACAGTCTTACTGTGATTTCCCACTATGCTGTTTGCAGGTGACAGTGAACACCAAGTCTACACAGCTAATCCGTAAACCAGGAAAGGAAAGGGGGGGGGGGAGAAAATCGCTGAAAATAGGAAATTTTGACCCCGCCCCCCCCAAATAAAGTAAAACCCCGCGGGATACAAGGTTCGCTGAAACGAAAGGTGGCGAGAAGCAGCCCTGCGCGCGCACAGCACTCCTGCACCAGGAGCAGGCAGGCCCCTCCATAAAAATAGCCAGGGCGCTCCAACATCTGAGCTGCCGGCTCCGGGAGGCTGACTGACAGGCGACAGCTGGGGAGACTCGGTATTGATCCCGGACCATCTCGGCGCTCCTGGGGGGAAGGGGGGTGCGGGATGGCGGAGACCGTTACAATGGCAGGACCGCACCGTGCGGGCTTCCTCCTCAGCTCCGTGGCCCCGCTCGATTCTCCTCCCATTCCTCTTCCCCTTCCCAGCCCTAATCCCACCGTAACCAGTCTCCTTCCTCCCAATGGAAACAAACAAACAAAAAACCTCATGGGGGGGGAGGGGGGGGAACCCCCACAAAACTCAACACCTTCCGAGCCAACCCACTGGGGACTGCCGTCCAGAACAGGTCACTTCCCTGACCGCTTCCCTCATCTGGTTCACACCGTAAATCACACTTCACAGCCGGGAAGTCTCTCGCCTTTTCTTCCCGACTAGAGGGGCGCAGGCGCCGCCCCATTCCCCAGGCCGCAAAAAAGAAAGAAAAGGAAAAGGAAAAAAAGACTCGAACCCGCCACATTTCAAGGCATTCTAGTTGCCTCTCCTGGATCCCAACCCTCCAACCGAGCCCCCGCTCCTCCTCCGGACGCTCAAGTTTATTAGCCCCGAGCCCCGGACAAAGGTGAATTCCTCAGATTCCGCGACGCGCCCCCCGAGCG